>NW_024727549.1:0-22526 GCF_018991925.1 Homarus americanus
AGCGAGGTACCTGGGAGGTTGAGGAGCACCAGGTAATGTCAGTGGGAATACCTGGGAGTGTCAAACGTGTACCTGGGAGTCAAAGGTGTACCTGGGAGTGTCAGAGGTGTACCTGGGAGTGTCAGAGGTACCAGAGAGTGTCGGAGGTGTACCTGGGAGGAGAAGTGTACCTGGGAGTGTCTGGTGTGCACCTGGGAGGTCAGAGGTGTACTCGGAGTGTCATGGCATACCAGGAGGTTAAAAATGTACCTGGAAGTGTCGGGAGGTGTACCTGGGAGTGTCAGACGTATACTTGGGAGTGTCAAAGGGTGTACCTGGGAGTGTCAGCGGTGTACCTGGGAGGTCTGAGGTACCTGGGAGTGTCAGAGATGTACCTGGGAGAGTCAGATATGCACTTGGGGGTGTCAGAGGTGAACTTGGAGTGACTGAGATGTACCTGGGAGTGTCTGAGGTGTGCCTGGCAGTGTCTGAGGTGTACCTGGCAGTGTCTGAGGTGTACCTTGCAGTGTCACAGTGTACCTGGGAGTGTCAAGCGGTGTACCTAGAGCAGCAGACGTATCAGGGAGTGACAGAGGAGTACCTAGAGTCAGAGGTACCTGGGAGTGTGAGAAGTGTACCTGGGAGTGTCTGGGGTGTACCTGGGAGGTTAGAGGCATACCTGGGAGGTCAGGGGTGTACCAGGAATGTCAGTGGAACACCGGGAGTGGGTGAGAAGTGCACCTGGGAGTGTCAGAGGTACCTGGGAGGTCGAAGGTACCTGGGAGTGTAAGAAGGTACCTGGGAGTGTCGGAGGTGTACCTGAGTGTCAGAGGTATACCTGGGAGGTAGGGGTGTACCAGGGAGGCCAGGAGACCTGGGAGTGTAGAGATGTACCTGGGAGTGTCAGAGGTGACCTGGGAGTGTCTGAGGTGTACCTGGGAGGTCAGAGGTACCTGGGAGCGGAGGTGTACCTGGAAGTGCAAAAGTGTACCTGGGAGTGTCGAAGGTGTACTGGGAGTGTAAGAAGGTACCTGGGAGGTCGGAGGTGTAACTGGGAGTGTCGGAGGTGTACCTGGGAATGTCAGATGGGGTACTTGGGAGTGTCAGAGGTGTACCTGGGAGGTCGGAGGTGCACCTGGGAGTGTGAGGTACCTGAGGTGTGGCTGGGAGGTCAGAGGCATCTTGGGAGGACAGAGGTGCACCTGGAGGTTTGAAAGCAGGCCTGGGAGTGTCTGAGGTACCTGGCAGGCCCGAGGTGTACCTGGCAGTGCCTGGAGGTGTACCTGGCAGTTGGCAAAATGGGAGGCCATGGTGCACCTGGGAGTGTTAGAGGAGTATCAGGAGGACAGAGATTTAGGAGTGTCAGAAGGTGTACCTGGAGTGTCAGAGGTACCTGGGGAGTATCGAGGTGCACCTGGGGAGTGTCAGAGGTGCACCAGGAGCAGTCAGGAGGCACCTGGAGTGTCAAAGATGTTCCTGGAGCACAGAGGTGTATCTGGGAGTGTTGGACGCACCTGGGAAGGCGAGGCGTATCAGGGAATGTCAGTGGAGAACCTGGAGGCCAGAGGTGTACCCAGCAGTGCTGGAGGTGTACCTGGGAGGTCAGGGTGTGTGTGGAGTGCCAGGAGTACCTGGGAGGCCTGGAGGTGTGCCTGGGAGAGCCGAAGGTGTATCTGGGAGTATCGGGAGGTACCTGGGAGTGCTTGGGGAGGTGTACCTGGGGAGTATCAGAGGTACTTGGGAGCAAGGAGGTAATACTTCTGGGAATACGGAGGTGTACCTGGGAAGACGGGAGATGCACAGGGCGTGTTGGGCAAAATTTGGGAAAGCCCCCAAAGAGGTGAACCAAAGAGTGCCGAGGCATACCTGGGAGGCACAGAGGTGTACTTCAGGGAGTGTTAGGGTGTAACTGGGAGTGTCAGGAGGTGCACTGGGAACGTCAGTGAACACCTGGGAGCGCTTTCTCTGCACCTGGGAGGTCAGGAGGTGTACCTGGGAGGCCAGAGGTGTACCTGAGAGTGTCAGGAGGTGCAACGGAGTGTCGGGAGGTGTACCTATGAGTGTGAGAAGTACCTGGGAGTGTCTGGGTGTACCTGGGAGTGTCAAAGAGGTACCTGGGAGGTTGGGGGTGATGCCAGGAGGCCAGTGGAGTACCTGGGAGTGTCAGAGATGTACCTGGGAGTGTCAAGGAAAAATGAGGAGTGTCTGAGGTGTACCTGGGGACTGTCAGAGGTACCTGGGAATGTCTGAGGCCTGGGAGCCTGAGGTGTACCTGGGAATCAAAATGAGAACTAGGAGGAAAGAGGTGTGCAACGGGAGCAAGTTGGGAGGTACTCAGGAGGCCTGGAGGTGTACCTGGGAGCAAGCCAGAGATGCAACAGGGAGTGTCAGAGGACACCTAGGAGTGTCAGGTGTACCTGGGAGTGTCAGAGGTTGCACCTAGGGAGAATGTGGAGGTTTACCTGGGGAGTGTCGGAGGTGCCTGCTGGGGAGTGCTCTGGAGGTGTACCTGGGAGGTGAGAAGGTACCTGGGAGTGTCGGAGGTGTACCTGGGAGTGTCGGGAGGCACCTGGGAGTGTCGGAGGCACCTGGGAGCAGCCAGAGGTGTACTTGGGAGTGTCAGAGGTGTACCTGGGAGGCTGGGCAGTGTACCTGGGGAGTGTCTGGAGGTGTACCTGGGAGCAAGCCAGAGGTGTGCTCTGGGAGTGTCGCAGGTGTGGCCTGGGAGTGTCGGAGGTGTACCTGCCAAGCCCAGCGGTGTAACCTGGGGAGAAACAGAGGTGTACCAGGTAATGTCAGGTGGAATACCTGGGAGGTCAAACGTGTATCTGGGAGTGCCAAAGGTGTACCTGGGAGTGTCAGAGGTGTACCTGGGAGTGTCAGGAGGTGCCTGAGAGCATGGAGGCACCTGGGAGTGTGAGAAGTGCACCTGGGGAGTGTCTGGTGTGCACCTGGAGTGGCACAGAGGTGTGCCCTGGGAGCAAGTCAGGGGCATACCAGGAGCAAAAAATGCATCTGGGAGGCCGTAGGTGTACCTGGGAGGTCAGACGTACACTTGGAGTGTCATGTACCTGGGAGTGTCATCGGTGTACCTGGTAGTGCCTGGAGGTGCCTGGGAGTGTCAGAGATGTACCTGGGGAGAAAGACATGCACTCTGGGGGTGTCAGATGCACCTTGGAGTGACTGAGATGTACCTGGGAGTGTCTGAGGTACCTGGCAGTGCTCTGAGGTGTACCCAGTGCTCTGGAGGTGTACCTGGCAGTGCTGGGCGGTGTACCTGGGAGTGTCAGCGGTGTACCTAGGAGCAGCAGACGTATCAGGGAGTGACAGGAGGAGCACCTAGGAGGCCAGAGGTGTACCTGGGAGTGTGGGAGAAGGGCCTGGGAGTGTTCAAAGCCTGGGAGTGTCAGAGGCATACCTGGGAGCAAGCCAGGGGTGTACCAGGGAATGTCAGGAACACCTGGGAGTGTGAGAAGTGCACCTGGGGAGGCCAGAGGTGCACGGGGAGTGTCGGAGGTGCAGCCTGGGAGTGTAAGAAGTGCACCTGGGAGGCCGGAGGTGCACCTGGGAGTGTCAGAGGTATACCTGGGAGGCCAGGGTGTACCTGGGAGGCTGTGAGCACTGGGAGTGCCAGAGGTACCCAGGAGTGCTGGGTGGGAGTGCCGGGAGGTGTACCGAAGTGTACCTGGGAGTGCCGAAGGTACTGGGAGGAAGGTACCTGGGAGGCCGTGGAGGTGTACCTGGGAGTGTCGGAGGTGTACCTGGGAATGTCAGAGGTGTACTTGGGAGTGTCAGAGGTGTACCTGGGGAGGCCGGAGGTGTACCTGGGAGTGTAAGAAGTGAAGCTGGGAGTGTCGGTGTACCTGGGAGGCCGGAGGTGTACCTGGGAGGCCAGGTACCTGGGAGGCCAGAGGCATACCTGAGTGGTCAGAGGTGCACCTGGGAGTGTCTGAGGTGTACCTGGAAGTGTCTGAGGCACATGGAATGTCAGGAGGTACCTGGGAGGCCAGGAGGTGTACCTGAGAGTGTCAGTGGTGTACCTGGGAGTGTCTGAGGTGTACCTGAAGTGTGTGTGAGGTGTACATGGAATGTCAGAGGTGGGCCTGGGTGCAGGCCGGAGGTGTACCTTTGTGGGTGTTGGGAGGTGTACCTGGGAGTGCCTGAGGTGCACCTGGGATTGTCAGAGGTACCTGGGAGCAAGTCAGGGGTTTAACTGGGAGGCCAGAGGTACCTGGGAGCAAGCCAGAGGCATACCTGGGAGGCCAGGAGGTATACCTGGGCGTATCAGAGGTGTACCTGGGAGTGTTGTGAGTTGTACCTGGAGGCTGGGGAGGTGTACCTGGGAGTGTCAGAGGTGTACCTGGGAGTGTCTGAGGTGTTCCTGAGAGCAAGCTGGGAGGCACCTGGGATTGCCAGGAGGTGCACCTGGGAGTGCCGCTGCACCTGGCAGTCAGAGAGGTGCACCTGGGAGTGCACTGGTGTACCTGGGAGTGCTGGGAGGTGGCACCAGGAGCACATGGCGTACCTGGGAGCAAGTTCGAGGTACCTGGAAGTGTTCGAGGTGTGCACATGAATGTCAGAGGTGCATTATGCAGTGTCGGGGTGTACCTTGTAAGTAAGCCAGAGGTGCACGGGAGTGTCAGGGGTTTAACTGGGAGCAAGTTAAAAATGGGAGTGACAGTGGTGGCCTGGGAGTGCTGCCAGTACCTGGGAGTGCCTGAGGTACCTGGGAGATGCCTGAGGTGTACCTGGAAGGCCTGGAGGTGTACATGGAGTGTCAGAGGTGTATTCTGGCAGTGTCATGGTTTACATTTGGGAGTGTTGGGCGGTGTACTCTTGAGTGTCAGAGGTGTACTCTTTGGAGTGTCAGAGGTGTGCCTGGGAGTAAGTCAGAGGTGCACTGGGAGTGCCGCAGAGGCACCTGGGAGTGTCTGAGGTGTACCTGGGAGTGTTCTGAGCTGCACCTGGGAGCAGTTCAGTGCAACCTGGCAGTGTCAGGGGAGCAACCAGGAGTGTAAGAGAGGTGTATCTGGGAGCATCAGAGGTGTACCAGGGGAGTGTCAGAAAAACCAGGAATGTCAGAGGTGAACCAGGAGTGCCTGAGGTGTACCTGGGAGTACTGAGGTGCACCTGGGAGTATGGGAGGTGTACTGGGAGGCCAGAGGTGCCTGGTAGCATTGGCTGGTGTACCTGGGAGTGTTTTTCAGAGGTATTTGGAAGTGCTGGGGCGTGTACCTGGGAGTGCCGGGAGGTGTATTCGGGGAGTGTCAGAGAGGTGTACCAGGAGGCTGAGGAGTACCTGGGAGCACGGAGGTGTACCTGGGAGCACGGGAGGTGCAATGGGAGTGTCAGAGGTGTACCTGGGAGCAAGCCAAGGTGTACCAGGGGGAAAAGTTGGGAGGTGACCAGGGAATGTCAGTGGAATACCTGGGATATCAGAGGTGTACCTGGGAGGAGACAAGGCAATCTGGGAGTGTCAGGAGGTGTCCCTGAGAGTGTCGAGTGCACCTGGGAGGCAGAGGTGCACCTGGGAGTGTCAGAGGTAAACAAGTGTCAGGAGGTACCCTGGGAGAGTCATTGGTGTACCTGGGAGCACACAGGTACCTGGGAGGTGAGAGGTGTACCTGGAAGTGTTGGGGTGTACCTGGAAGTGGGGTCAGGGAGCACCTGGAAGTGTCAGAGGTGTACCTTGAGCAAGCTTGGAGGTACCTGGGATTGTTGTGGTGTACCTGGGAGCAAGCTGGGGTGTGCCTTTGCAGTGTCAGAGGTGTACCTGGGAGTGTCTGAGGTGTACTGGGAGTGGGCAGGGAGAACCAGGGATGCTCAGGCAAAATGGGAGTACGGGAGGTGTACTCTGGGAGCACGAGGTACCTGGGAGGCCAGAGGTGTACCCAGTATCTCTTGGTGCAACGGGGAGGTGGGAGAGGTGTATCTGAAGCAAGTCAGAGGCATACCTGGGAGTATCTGGAGGTGTACCTGGGAGCCCGAGGTGGGACCTGGGGAGCAATGGGAGGTGTGGGGCCTGGGAGTATCGGGAGGTGTACCTGGGAGTGTCAGGAGGTGTACCTGGTAGCATCATTGGTGTACCTGGGAGGTCAGAGGTATTCAGTGTCTGAGGCACCTGGGAGAAAATGGGAGTAAGCCAGAGGTGTACCAGGGAGTGTCAGAGGAGTACCTGGGAGTACGGGACGTGGCCTGGGAGCACGTGGAGGTGTAACGGGAGTGTCAGAGGTACCTGGGAGGCTGTACCAGGGAGTAAGTCAGAGGCAAACTAGGGAATGTCAGGTGAACCTGGGAGTGTCAGAGGTGTACCTGGAGGACAGGTTTACCTGGGAGTGTCAGAGGTGCACCTGGGAGTGTCAGGAGGTGTACCTGGGAGCAAACAGAGGTGTGCCTGGGAGTGTCAGTGGTGCACTTGGGAGTGTCACAGGTGCACCTGGGGAGTGTCTGAGGTGTTACTGGGAGTGTCTGAGCTTTACCTGGGAGTGTCTGGAGGTGTACCTGGCAGTGTCAGCGGTGTACCTGGGAGCAAGGCTGGGGCGGTGTACCTGAGCATCATTGGTGTACCTGGAAGTGGCAGGGGCCTGGAAGCATCAGAGGTAAACCCTGAGTGTGTTGGCTGGTGCCTGGGAGCAAGCCAGAGGTGTACCAGGGAGGCCAGGTACCTGGGAGCACACAGTACCTGGGAGTGTCAGGAGGTGTACCAAGTGTTGGGGTGTGGCCTGGAAGTGTCAGAGGCCTGGGATTGCCTGAGGTGCACCTGGGATTGTCAGAGGTACCTGGGAGGTAAGGGGTGTAACTGGGAGTGTCAGGGTGTACCTGGGGATATTAAAGGGTGTACCTGGGGGAGGCCAGAGGTGCACCTGGGGAGTGTCTGGAGGCACCTGGGAGGCCTGAGGCCTGGAAGTGTTTGAGGTGCATGAATGTCAGAGGTATCTTGCAGTGTCATTTGTACCTGGGAGCAAGCCAGAGGTGTACCTGGAGGTCAGAGAGGCCTGGGGAGGCCAGAGGCATACCTGCTTATCAGAGGTGTACCTGGGAGGCCAGAGGTACTGGGAGGCCAGAGGTGTAATGGGAGGTCAGGAGGTGTTCTGAGAGTGTCAGAGGTACCAGGAGGTCAGGGGAGGAGCAATGGGAGACGGGAGGTGTACCTGGGAGAAGGGGAGGCATTTGGGAGGCCAGAGGTACCTGGGAGGCCAAGGTGTACCAGGAGTGTTGGGGAGGCACCAGGGAGTGTCAGAGAATACCTAGGCGTGCCAGAGGTAGCCTGGGAGTGTCAAGAGAGGTTGTACCCAGGGAGCACGGAGGTGCACCTGGGAGTGTCGGAGTTGGTGCCTGGGAGTGTCGGAGGTGTACTTGGGAGGTCAGAGGTGCACCTGGGAGTGTCAGTGGTACCTGGGAGTGTCTGAGGTGTACCTGGGAGTGTCAGGTGTGCCTAGGAGTGTCGCAGGTACCTGGAGTGTCGGAGGTGTACCTGCCAGTTTGCATGTGTACCTGGGAGAAACAGGAGGTGTACCAGGCCGTCAGTGAACACCTGGGAGGCCAAACGTACCTGGGAGCAAGTCAGAGGTGCCTGGGAGTGTCAGAGGCACTGGAGGCCAGAGGTACCTGAGAGTGTTGAGGTGTACCTGGGGTGAGAAGTGTACCTGGGAGTGTCTTGTGTACCTGAGCAAGTCAGAGGTGCATTTAGCAGCCATGGTATAACAGGGAGTGTAAAAATGTATCAGAGTGTCGGAGGTGTACTGGGAATGTCAGACGTATACTTGGGAGCACAAGGTGTACCTGGGAGTGTCATGGTGCACCCGGGAGTGTCTGGAGGTGTACCTGGGATGTCAGAGATGCACCTGGGAGAGCCGGGGATATGCACTTGGGGCAAGCCAGAGGTGCACCTTGCAGTGACTGAGATGTACCTGGGAGTATCTGGAGGTGTGCCTGGCAGTGTCTGGAGGTGTACCTGGTGTCTGAGGTGTACCTTGCAGGCCGGGGCGGTGTACCTGGGAGGTTGCGAAAATGGGAGGCTAGGTGTACTAGGAATGTTGGGTGGAACACCTGGGAGGTGGAGGAAGGCACTGGGAGTGTCAGGAGGTGTGCCTGGGAGCAAGCCGGGAGGTACCTGGGTGTGGGCAAGGCACGGGAGCAAGCCGGAGGTGCACGGGAGGCCAGAGGAGCCTGGGAGTGTCAGGGGTGCACCAGGAGTGTCAGTGGAGGCCTGGGAGTGTCAGAGATGTACCTGGGAGGCCAGAGGTGCACCTGGGAGTGTCAGAGGTGCACCTGGGAGTGTCAGGAGGTGCACTGGAGTGTCGGAGGTGCACCTGAAGCAAAAAGTGCACCTGGGAGGTCGAAGGTGTACCTGGGAGTGCAATAAGGCACCTGGAGTGGTCGGAGGCACCTGGGAGTGTCGGAGGTGTACCTGGGAATGTCAGAGGTACTTGGGGGTGGCTTGGGAGGTGTACCTGGGAGTGCCGGAGGTGTACCTGGGAGGTAAAAGTGTACCTGGGAGTGTCGGAGGTGTACCTGGGAGTGTCGGGAGGTGCACCTGGGAGTGTCAGTGGGGTACCTGGGAGGCCATGGTGCACGGGGAGTGTCTGAGGTACCTGGGAGTGTCAGAGGTAGCTGGGAGTGTCAGAGGCACTTGGGAGTGACAGAGGGGAGTGTGAGAAGTGTGCCTGGGGTGTGAGAGGTGTGCCTGGGAGTGTCGGAGGTGTGCCTGGAGTGTAAGAAGTGTGCCTGGGGAGTGTCGGAGGTGTGCCTGGGGTGTCAGAGGTATGCCACCGAGATGTCAGGGGTGTACCAGGGAGTGTCAGTGGTGCCTGGGGTGTCAGAGATGTGCCTGGGAGTGTCCGGAGTGTGACCAGGATGTCGGTGTGCCTGGGGGTGTCGGAGGTGTGCCTGGGAGTGTCAGAGGTGTACCTGCTGGGGTGTCAGGGTGTACTTGGGGAGTGTCAGAGGTGTGCCTGGGGTGTCAGGTGTGCCTGGTGTGGGGTGTACCTGGGGTGTCAGGGTGTGCCTGGGAGTGTCAGAGGTGTACCTGGGAGTGTCAGAGGTGTGCCTGGGAGTGTCAGGTGTACCTGGGGTGTGTGCCTGGAGTGTCTGGGGTGTGCCTGGGGTGTCAGAGGTGTGCCTGGGGTGTCAGGGGTATACCAGGGAGTGTCAGTGGAGTGCCTGGGGAGTGTCAGAGATGTGCCTGGGGTGTCAGAGGTGTGCCTAGGGTGTCTGAGGTGTGCCTGGGACTGTCAGGGGTGTGCCTGGGGAATGTCTGAGGGTGCCTGGGGAGTGTCTGGGTGTGCTTGGGAGTCGCACCTGGGAGAACCAGGGAATTAGGGAGTGTACCTGGGAGTGTCAGAGGTGTACCTGGGATTGTCAGAGGTGTACCTGGGAGGCCAGAGGTGTACCTGGGAGCAATGGAGGTGTAAGGGAGTGTAAAGAAGTGTACCTGGGAGTGTCGGGGGTGTACGTGGGAGTGTCGGAGGTGTACCTGGGAGTGTCAGAGGTGTACTTGGGATTGTCTGAGGTGTACCTGGGAGTGTCTGAGGTGTACTTGGCAGTGTCTGAGGTGTGCCTGGCAGTGTCTGCGGTGTACCTGGCAGTGTCTGAGGTGTACCTGGCACTGTCAGCGGTGTTTCTGGGAGTGTTAGAGGTGTATCAGGGAGTGACAGAGGAGTACCTAGGAGTGTCAGAGGTGTATCTGGGAGTGTTGGACGTGTACCTGGGAGTGTCAGAGGTGTACCAGGGAATGTCAGGAGAACTGGCGTCAGAGGTGTACCTGGGAGTGTCGGAGGTGCACCTGGGAGTGTCGGGGGTGTACCATGGAGTGTCAGTGGAGTACCTGGGAGTGTCAAACGTGTACCTGGGAGTGTCAGAGGTGTAACTGAGAGTGTCGGAGGTGTACCTGGGAGTGTGAGAAGTGTACCTGGGAGTGTCTGGTGTGTACCTGGGAGTGTCAGAGGTGTACTTGGGAATGTCAGGGGTATACCAGGGAGTGTAAAAAATGTTCCTGGGAGTGTCGGAGGTGTACCTGGGAGTGTCAGACGTATACTTGGGAGTGTCAAAGGTGTACCTGGGAGTGTCAGCGGTGTACCTGGGAGTGTCTGAGGTGTACCTGGGAGTGTCAGAGATGTACCTGGGAGAGTCAGATATGCACTTGGGGGTGTCAGAGGTGCATCTTGGAGTGACTGAGATGTACCTGGGAGTGTCTGAGGTGTGCCTGGCAGTGTCTGAGGTGTACCTGGCAGTGTCTGAGGTGTACCTTGCAGTGTCAGCGGTGTACCTGGGAGTGTCAGCGGTGTACCTAGGAGTGTTAGACGTGTATCAGGGAGTGACAGAGGAGTACCTAGGAGTGTCAGAGGTGTACCTGGGAGTGTGAGAAGTGAACCTGGGAGTGTCTGGGGTGTACCTGGGAGTGTCAGAGGTATACCTGGGAGTGTCAGGGGTGTACCAGGGAATGTCAGTGGAACACCTGGGAGTGTGAGAAGTGTACCTGGGAGTGTCAGAGGTGTACCTGGGAGGTGCCGGAGGTGTACTTGGGAGTGTAAGGCGTACCTGGGAGGTCGGAGGTGTACCTGGGAGTGTCAGAGGTATACCTGGGAGGTTAGGTGTACCAGGGAGTGGTCAGTGAGCACCTGGGAGGTCAGGAGATGTACCTGGAGGCCGAGGTGCACCTGGGAGTGTCAGAGGTGTACCTGGGAGTGTCAGAGGTACCTGGAGTGTCGGAGGTGTACCTGAAGGCAAAAGTGTACCTGGGAGTGTCGAAGGTATACCTGGGAGTGTAAGAAGTGTACCTGGGAGTGTCGGAGGTGTACCTGGGAGTGTCAGAGGTGTACCTGGGAATGTCAGAGGTATACTTGGGAGTGTCAGAGGTGTACCTGGGAGTGTCGGAGGTGTACCTGGGAGTGTAAGAAGTGTACCTGGGAGAGTTGGAGGTGTACCTGGGAGTGTCGGAGGTGTACCTGGGAGTGTCAGAGGTGTACTTGGGAGTGTCTGAGGTGTACCTGGGAGTGTCAGAGGTGTGGCTGGGAGTGTCAGCGGTGCACTTGGGAGTGACAGAGGTGCACCTTGGAGTGTCAAAGGTGTACCTGGGAGTGTCTGAGGTGTACCTGGCAGTGTCTGAGGTGTACCTGGCAGTGTCTGAGGTGTACCTGGCAGTGTCAAGTGGTGTACCTGGGAGTGTAAGAAGGTACCTGGGAGGTCGGAGGTGTTCCTATGAGGTCAGAGGCATACCTGGGAGGTCAGGGGTGTACCAGGGAGGTGCAGTGGGAGTACCTGGAGTGTCAGAGATGTACCTGGGAGTGTCAGAGGTGTACCTGGGAGGTCTGAGGTGTACCTGGGAGTGTCAGAGGTACCTGGGAGTCGGAGGTGTAAGTCGAAGCAATGTGAGTGTCTGAGGTGTACCTGCAGTGTCTGTGGTGTACCTGGGTGTCTGAGGTACCTGGACAGTGTCAGCGGTGTACCTGGTAGGTTGGGAGTGTTAGGGTGTATCAGGGGTGACAGAGGGTACCTAGGGTGTCAGAGGTGTGCCTGGGGAGTGTCAGAGGTGTGCCTGGGAGTATCGGAGGTGTGCCTGGGGTGTCAGAGGTGTGCCTGGGGTGTCAGAGGTGTACCTGGGGTGTCAGGGTGCCTGGGGTGTCAGAGGTGTATCTGGGAGTGTTGGACGTGTACCTGGGAGTGTCAGAGGTGAACCAGGGAATGTCAGTGGAGAACCTGGGAGTGTCAGAGGTGTACCTGGTAGTATCAGGTGTACCGGGAATATCGGAGGTGTACCGGGAATATCGGAGATGTACCAGGGCGTGTCAGTGTACCTGGGAGTCTCAGAGGTGAAGCAAAGGTGTCAGAGGCGTACCTGGGAGTGTCAGAGGTGTACCTGGAGTATCGGAGTTGTTCCTGGGAGTATCGGAAGTGTACCTGGGGTGTCAGAGGTGAACCTGGGGTATCAGAGGTGTACCTGGGAGTGTCAGAGGTGTACCAGGGAGTGTCAGGGGTGTAACTGGGAGTGTCAGAGGTGTAACTGGGAATGTCAGAGGTGAACCAGGATTGTCAGTGGGTACCTGGGAGTCTCAAAGGTGTACCTGGAGTATCGGAGGTGTACCTGGGAATATCGGAGGTGTACCTGTGAAAGTCAAGTGTACCTGGCAGTGTCAAGGTGTACCTGGGGTGTCAGAGATGTACCTGGGAGTGTCAGGTTTACCTGGGAGTGTGAGAACTGTACCTGGGAGTGTGCGGGTGTTCCTGGGAGTGTCGGAGGTGTGCCTGCCAGTGTCAGCGGTGTACCTGGGGTGTCAGGGTGAGGTAATGTCAGTGGAATACCTGGGGTGTCAAAGGTGTACCTGGGAGTGTCAGAGGTGTGACCTGGGAGTGTCAGAGGTGTACCTGGGAGTGTCAGAGGTGTGCCTGGATTGTCTGAGGTGTACCTGGGATTGTCAGAGGTGTACCTGGGAGTGAAGTGTAACTGGGAGTGTCAGGGTGTACCTGGGAGTGACAGCGGTGTACCTGGGAGTGTCAGAGGTGTACCTGGGAGTGTCTGAGGTGTACCTGGGAGTGTCTGAGTGTACCTGGAAGTGTCTGAGGTGTACATGGAATGTCAGAGGTGTATCTTGCAGTGTCATCGGTGTACCTGGGAGTGTCAGAGGGTGTGCCTGGGGTGTCAGAGGTATACCTGGGAGTCAGGAAGAAGGGTATACCTGGGCGTATCAGAGGTGTACCTGGGGTGTCAGAGGTGTACCTGGGGTGTCAGAGGTGTGCCTGGGAGTGTCAGAGGTGTTCCTGAGAGTGTCAGAGGTGTACCAGGGAGTGTCAGAGAGGGTACCTGGGGTATCGGAGGTGTACCTGGGAGTATGGGAGGTGTACTTGGGAGTGTCAGGGTGTGCCGGGTGTCAAGGTGTACCAGGGAGTGTCAGAGGTGAACCAGGGAGTGTCAGAGGAATACCTAGGAGTGTCAGAGGTGTACCTGGGGTGTCAGAGGTTGTACCTAGGAGTATCGGGTGTACCTGGGAGTGCTTGAGGTGTACCTGGGATTGTCAGTGGTGTACCTGGGGTGGGGGTGTGCCTGGCAGTGTCAGAGGTGTACCTGGGGTGTCTGAGGTGTACCTGGGGTGAGGGGAGAACCAGTGAGCGTAATAGGTGTACCTAGGAGTGTCAGAGGTGTACCAGGGAGTGTCTGAGGTGAACCGGGAGTGTCAGAGGTGAACCAGGGGAGTGTCTGAAGTGTACCTGGGAGTATCGGAGGTGTACCTGGGAGTATCGGAGGTGTACTCTGGGAGGTCAGAGGTACCTGGGAGTGTCAGAGGTATGCCTGGGAGGTGTCAGAGGTGCCTGGGAGTGTCTGAGGTACCTGGATGTCTGAGGTGTGACATGGAATGTCAGAGGTGTACCTGGGAGTGTCAGGAGGTACCTGAGAGTGTCAGTGGTGTACCTGGGAGTGTCTGGAGGTGTACGGAAGTGTCTGAGGTGTACATGAATGTCAGAGGTGTATCATGCAGTGTCTGGGGTGTACCTAGGTGTCAGAGGTGTACCTGGGAGTGCCTGAGGTGTACCTGGGATTGTCAGAGGTACCTGGGAGTGTCAGGGGTTTAACTGGGAGTGTCAGAGGTGTACCTGGGAGTGTCAGAGGTATACCTGGGAGTGTCAGAGGTATACCTAGGCGTATCAGAGGTGTACCTGGGAGTGTCAGAGTTGTACCTGGGAGTGCAGAGGTGTTCCTGAGTGTCAGAGGTGTACCTGGGATTGTCAGAGGTACCTGGGAGTGTCAAGGTGTACCTGGCAGTGTCAGAGGTGTACCTGGGAGTGTAATTGGTGTACCTGGGAGTGTCAGAGGTGTACCAGGGTGTGTCAGGGTGTGCACCTGGGAGTGTCTGAGGTGTACCTGAAGTGTCTGAGGTGTACATGGAATGTCAGAGGTGTATCATGCAGTGTCGGGGGTGTACCTGTAAGTGTCAGAGGTGTACCTGGGAGTGCCTGAGGTGTACCTGGGATTGTCAGAGGTGTACCTGGGAGTGTCAGGGTTTAACTGGGAGTGTCAGGGTGTACCTGGGAGTGACAGCGGTGTATCTGGGAGTGTCAGTTGTGTACCTGGGAGTGTCTGAGGTACCTGGGAGATGTCTGAGGTGTACCTGGAAGTGTCTGAGGTGTACATGGAGTGTCAGAGGTGTATCTGGCAGTGTCAGGGTTTACTCAGAGGCAGTGGTAACTTGGAGTGTCAGAGGTACCTTGGAGTGTCAGAGGTGTGCCTGGAGTGTCAGAGGCACTTGGAGTGTCGCAGGCACCTGGGAGTGTCTGAGGTGTACCTGGAGTGTCTGAGCTGTACCTGGGAGGTTCGAGGTGTACCTGGCGGTGTCAGGGGAGAACCAGGGAGGCAAGAGGTGTATCTGGGAGTATCAGAGGTACACAGAGGTCAGAGAACGGGAGAGCAGAGGTGTACCTGGGAGTATCGGAGGTACCTGGGAGTGTCAGAGGTGTACCTAGGAGTGTCAGAGGTACCTGGGAGGTCAGAGATGTATCTGGGAGTGTGGACGTGTATCTGGGAGTGTCAGAGGTGTACCAGGGAATGTCAGTGGAGTACCTGGGAGTGTCAGAGGTGTACCTGGAGGTGAGGTGTACCTGGGAGTGTGAGAGGTACCTGGGAGTGTCGGAGGTGTACTTGCAGGAGTGAGAAGGGTACCTGGGAGTGTCTGAGGTGTACCTGGGAGTGTCTGGGTACCTGGGAGTGTCTGAGGTGTACCTGGGAGTGTCAGAGGTGTACCTGGAGTGTCAGAGGTACCTGGGAGTGTCAGGGTTGTACCAGGAGTGTCAATGGAGTACCTGGGAGTCAGAGATGTACCTGGAGTGTCAATAGGTGTACCTGGGAGTGTCAGAGGTGTACCTGTAAGTGTCAGAGGTGTACCTGGGAGTATCTGAGATGCACCTGGGAGTGTAAAAAGTGTACCTGGGAGTGTCGGAGGTGTACCTGGGAGGTCGGAGGTGTACCTAGGAGTGTCAGAGGTGTACTGGGAGTGTTAGAGGTACCTGGGAGGTCAGCGGTGTACCTGGGAGTGTCTGAGGTGTACCTGGAAGTGTCAGAGGTGTGCCTGGGAGCATCAGAGGTGCACTTGGGAGTGTCAAAGGTCACCTTGAGTGACTGTGGTGTACCTGGTGTGTCTGAGGTGTACCTGGCAGTGTTCAGGTGTACCTGCCAGTGTCTGAGGTGCACCTGGCAGTGTCAGGGTTTACCTGGGAGGTCAGCGGTGTACCTGGGAGTTAGACGTATCAAGGAGTGACAGAGGAGTACCTAGGAGGTCAGAGGGGTGTACTTGGGAGGTGGAGAAGTGTACCTGGGAGGTCTCTGGGTGTACCTGGGAGTGTCAGAGGTGTACCTGGGAGGTCAGGGTGTAACAGGGAATGTCAGTGGAGTACCTGGGAGGTCAGAGGTGACCTGGGAGTGCAGAGGTGTACCTGGATTGTCAGATGTACCTGGGAGTGTCAGAGGTGTACCAGGTAATGTCAGTGGAATACCTGGGAGGTCAGAAGATCTGGGAGTGTCAGAGTGTACCTGGGAGTGTCAGAGGTGTACCTGGGAGGTGGGAGGTGTACCTGGGAGTGTGGGAGGTGTACCTGGGAGTGTGAGAAGTGTACCTGGGAGTATCAGAGGTACCTGGGAGTGTCAGGGGGAATACCAGGAGGTCAGTGAGTACCTGGGAGGTCAGAGATGTACCTGGGAGTGTCAGAGGTGTACCTGGGAGGTCAGAGGTGTACCTGGGAGTGTCAGAGATGTACCTGGGAGTGTCAGAGGTGTACCTGGGAGGTCGGAGGTGTACCAGGAGTTTAAAAAGTGTACCTGGGAGTGTCGGAGGTACCTGGGAGTGTCAGAGGTAAACTTGGAAGTGTCAAAGGTGTACCTGGGAGTGTCAGCGGTGTACCTGGGAGTGTCTGAGGTGACGGGAGTGTCAGAGATGTGCCTGGGAGAGTCAGAGGTGCACTTGGGGTGTCAGAGGTGCACCTTGGAGTGACTGAGGTGCACTGGGAGTGTCTGAGGTGTACCTGGCAGTGTCTGAGGTGTACCTGGCAGTGTCTGGAGGTGTACTTGGCAGTGTAAGCGGTGTACCTGGGAGGTCAGCGGTGTACCTGGGAGTGTCAGAGATGTACCAGGTGAGTGTGAAGAGGAATACCTAGGAGGTCAGAGGGTGTACCTGGGAGTATCGGAGGTGTACCTGGGAGTGTCAGAGGTGTACCTGGGAGTGTCAAAGGTGTACCTGGGAGGTCAGAGATGTATCTGGGAGTGGTGGACGTATCTGGGAGTGTCAGAGGTGTACCAGGGAATGTCAGGAGTACCTGGTAGTGTCAGAGGTGTACCTAGGAGGTGGAGATGTGTACCTGGGAGGTCAGAGGTTTACCTGGGAGTGTCGGAGGTGTACTTGTGAGTGTGAGAAATGTACCTGGGAGTGTCTGGGGTGTACCTGGAGGTTCAGTCTGGGAGTGTCTGAGGTGCACCTGGGAGTGTCAGAGGTGTACCTGGAGTGTCAGAGGTGTACCTGGGAGTGTGTCAGGGTGTAGCAGGAGGTCACTGAGTACCTGGGAGGTCAGAGATGTACCTGAGGTCAGAGGTGTACCTGGTAGTGTCAGAGGTGTACCTGGGAGTGTCTGAGATGCACCTGGGAGTGTAAAAGTGTACCTGGGAGTGTCGGAGGTGTACCTGGGAGTGTCGGAGGTGTACCTGGGAGTTTCAGAGGTGTACTTGGAGTGTTAGGAGGTGTACCTGGGAGTCAGCGGTACCTGGGAGTGTCTGAGGTGTACCTGAAGTGTCAGGAGGTGCCTGGAGAGGTCAGAGGTGCACTTGGAGGCCGAGGTGCACCTTGGAGTGACTGTGGTACCTAGTGTCTGAGGTGTACCTGGCAGTGTCCGAGGTGTACCTGCCAGTGTCTGAGGTGTACCTGGCAGTGTCAGCGGTTTACCTGGGAGTGTCAGCTGTGTACTTGGGAGTGTGAGAAGGTACCTGGGAGTGTCTCGGGTGTACCTGGGAGGTCAGAGGTGTACCTGGGAGTGTCAGGGTGGTAACAGGGAATGTCAGTGGAGAACCTGGGGAGTGCAGGAGCTGGAGGATGGGGTACCGGATCAGAAATGGGCACCAGGATGGAGACCCCAGAGGCACGAGGTGTACCTGGGAGTGATCTTGGGAGGCACCAGGAGCTGAGCACCTGGGATGTCGGAGGTACCTGAGTCAGAGCATCGGGAGGCAAACCTGGGAGGCTTCGGGGAGGTCTGAGGCACCCGGAGTGTCAGAGATGTCCTGGGAGGAGCCTGGGAGGCACTGGGGTGTCAGAGTGCACCTTGGAGCACTGAGGTACTGGGAGTGTCTGAGGTACTGCAGGGTCTGAGGTGTACTGGGAGTGTCTGAGGTGTACCTGGAGTGTCAGGAGTACCTAAGGTCTGAGGTACCTGGGAGTGAGAAGGTACCTGGAGGTCAAAGATGTATACTGAGGATAGTGGAGGCACCAGATGTGGGACCTGAGCAGAGGTACCTGGGAGTGTAGGATAAGGAGTGCCGTGGAGACATGTCAGAGGTACCAGGTGTAGAACCGGGATGTCAGTGTACCTGAGGTCAGGAGGTACCTGGGAGGTCAGAGGGACGGTGACGTGTACCTGGGAGTGTCAGAGGTGTACCTGGGAGTGTCAGGGGTATACCAGGGAGTGTCAGTGGAGTACCTGGGAGTGTCAGAGATGTACCTGGGAGTGTCAGAGGTGTACCTGGGAGTGTCAGAGGTGTACCTGGGAGTGTCAGAGATGTACCTGGGAGTGTCAGAGGTGTACCTGGGAGTGTCGGAGGTGTACCAGGGAGTTTAAAAAGTGTACCTGGGAGTGTCGGAGGTGTACCTGGGAGTGTCAGAGGTATACTTGGGAGTGTCAAAGGTGTACCTGGGAGTGTCAGCGGTGTACCTGGGAGGTCTGAGGTGTACCTGAGTGTCAGAGATGTGCCTGGGAGAGTCAGAGGTGCACTTAGTGTCAGGAGGTGCACCTTGGAGTGACTGAGGTGTACCTGGGAGTGTCTGAGGTGTACCTGGCAGTGTCTGGAGGTGTACCTGGCAGTGTCCTGGAGGTGTACCTGGCAGTGTCAGCGGTGTACCTGGGAGGTCTGGTGTACCTGGGAGTGTTAGGACGTGTATCAGGGAGTGACAGAGGAGTACCTAGGAGGTCAGAGGTACCTGGGAGTGTGAGAAGGCACCTGGGAGTGTCTGGGGTGTACCTGGGAGTGTTAGAGGTGAACCTGGGAGTGTCAGGGGTGTACCAGGGAATGCCAGTGGAGTACCTGGGAGGGAGAAGGGTACCTGGGAGGTCAGAGGTGTACCTGGGAGGTCGGAGGTGTACCTGGGAGGTATAAGTGTACTGGGAGTGTCGGAGTGTCTGGAGTGTCGGAGGTGTACCTGGGAGTGTCAGAGGTGTTCCAGGGAGGTGAGGTGTACCTGGGAGTGTCAGAGATGTACCAGGGAGTGTCAGAGAGGAATACCTAGGAGGTCAGAGGTGTACCTGGGAGTGTCAGAGATGTACCTAGGAGTATCGGAGGTTTACCTGGGAGTGTCGGAGTTGTACCTGGGAGTGTCAGCGGTTACCTGGGAGTGTCAGCGGTGTACCTGGGAGTGTTAGACGGTATCAGGAGTGACAGAGGAGCTCCAGGAGTGTCAGGAGGTGTACCTGGGAGTGTGAGAAGTGTACTTGGGAGGTCAAAGGTGTACCTGGGAGTGTCAGAGGTGTTCCAGGGAGGAGGTGTACCTGGGAGGTCAGAGGTGTTCCAGTGTCGGGGCGGTGTACCTGGGAGTGTCTTGAGGTGTACCTGGGAGGCCAGAGGTGTGCCTGGGAGTGTCAGAGGTGCACTTGAGAGGTTGCTGGTGCACCTGGAGTGACTGGAGGTGTGCTGGGAGTGTCTGAGGTGCACCTGCTGGCAGTGTCTGAGGTGCACTGGGAGTGTCAGAGTGTGTGCCTGGGAGGTCAGGAGGTGCACTCCTGAGAGTGTCAAAGGTGCACCTGAGTGACTGAGGTGTACCTGGGAGTGTCTGAGGTGTACCTGGCAGTGTTCGAGGTGTACCTGAAGTGTCAGGGTTTACCAGGAGTGTCAGTGAGCACTGGGAGTGTTAGGAGGTGTACCTGGGAGTGTCAGAGGTGTACCTGGGAGTGTCAGAGGTGTATTCGGGAGTGGCGTGACGTACCTGGGAGTGTTGGGGAGGTGTACCAAGGAATGTCAGTGGAGTACCTGGGAGTGCTTGGGAGGTACCTGGGGAGGCCAGGAGGTGTACCTGGAGTGAGAGAAGTGTACCTGGGAGTGTCTGCGGTGTACCTGGGAGTGTCAGAGGTGTACTTGGAAGTGTCAGGGGTTTACCAGGGAGTGCTCAGTGGAGTACCTGGAGTAAGCAGGAGGTGTACCTGGAGAGGTCAGAGGTGTACCTGGGAGTGTCAGGAGGTATCTGGAGTGCTGGACGTGCACCAAGGTCAGAGGTGTACCATGGAATGTCAGTGGAGCACCTGGGAGTGTCAGAGGTGTACCTGGGAGTGTCAGAAGTGTACTGGGAGGTCAGGAGGTGTACCTGGGAGTGTCAGAGGTGTACCTGGAAGGCCGGATGTACCTGGGAGTGTAAGAAGGCGTGGGAGGCCGGATGTACTTGGGAGGCCGAGAGTACCTGGGAGGCCAGAGGTGCACTTGAGAGTGCTGGGGTGCACCTTGGAGGACTGAGGTGTACCTGGGAGCAAGTTCTGAGGTGTACTCACAGTGTCTGAGGTGTACCTGGCAGTGTTCGAGGTGTACCTGGCAGTGTCAGCGGTGTACCTGGGAGTGTCAGAGGCAGCCTGGGAGAGTCAGGGGTGTGCTCAGGAGGCCAGTGGAGCACCTGGAGCAGGAGGTGTACCTGGAGTGTCAGAGTGTACCTGGGAATGTCAGAGGTGTATTCTTGGGAGGCCGGACGTGGTACCTGGGAGGTCAGAGGTGTACCAGGGAATGTCAGTGGAGGCCTGGAGTGTCAGGAGGTGTACCAGGAGGCCGGGAGGTGTGGACCTGGGAGTGCCCAGAGGTGTGCACCTGTGAGTGTAAGAAGCGGCACCTGGGAGGCCAGCGGTGTACCTGGGAGGTCTGAGGTGTACCTGGAGGTCAGAGCTGTGCCTGGGAGGCGGAGGTCACCCTTGGAGTGTCTCTAGGTGTACCTGGGAGGCTTTGAGGTGTACCTGGCAGTGTCTGAGCTGTACCTGGAAGTGTCTGAGGTGTACCTGCAGTGTCAGCGGTGTACCTGGGAGTGTCACCGGTGTACCTGGGAGGCAGAGGGGATTAGGAGGCCAGACGGTACCTGAGAGGGAGAGAGGCGCACCTAGGGAGTGTCTGCGGTGTACCTGGGAGGTCAGAGGTGTACCTGAAAGTGTCAGGTGTACCTGGGAGGCTGGGAGGCCTGGGAGGAAGGAGGTGTACCGGAGTGTCAGAGTGTACCAGGGAGTGTCAGAGGTACCTGGGAGGTCAGAGGTGTACCTGGGAGGTCAGAGGTGTACCAGGAGTGTCAGGGGTGTACTTGGGAGTGTCTGAGGTGTACCTGGGAGGCTGCTTTGTACCTGGAAGTGTCAGAGGTGTGGGAGTGTCAGAGGTGTACCTGGGAGTGTCAGAGGAGTTCCTGGGAGCATCAGGAGAACACCTGGGAGTGTCAGAGGTGTACCTGGAAGTGTCAGGGGTGTACCTGGAGGTGTCAGAGGTGTCCCTGGGAGTGTCAGACGGTACCTGGGAGTGTCTGAGGTACCTGGGAGGTATGAGGTGTACCTGGGAGTGTCAGATGTACCATGGAGTGTCAGAGGTGTACCTGGGAGCGCTGGAGGTGTACCTGGGAGTGTCAAGGGTACCTGGGAGGTCAGAGGTGTACCTGGGAGGCCAGAGGAGTTCCTGGGAGCATCTGAGGAGTACCTGGGATTGCAGAGGTGTACCTGGAAGTGTCAGGGGGTGTACCTGGGAGCGTCAGAGGGTGTGCCTGAGAGTGTAAGAGGTGTACCTGGAATGTGAGAGGGTGTACCTGGGAGGCCAGAGGTGTACCTGGGAGTGTCAGAGATGTACCTGGGATTGTCGTGTTTACCTGGGAGTGTCAGAGGTGTAACTGGGAGTGTCAGAGGTGTACCTGAGAGTGTCATGGGTGTACCTGGGAGTGTCAGAGATGTACCTGGGATTGTCAAAGTTGCCTACCTGGGAGTGTCAGAGGTGTAACTGGGAGGTGAGAAGGCACCTGGGAGTGTCAGAGGTGTACCTGGGAGGTCATTCATGTACCTGGGAGTGTCTGAGGTGTACCTGGGAGGTCAGAGGTGTACCTGAGAGTGTCAGGAGGTGTACCTGGGAGCAGAGGTTTACCTGGGAGGCCAGTGTGTACCTGGGAGTGTCAGAGGAGTACCTGGGAGTATCAGAGGTGTACCTGGGATTGTCAGAGGAGAGTACCTGGGATGTCAGAGGTGTACCTGGGAGGCTGGGGTGTAACTAGGAGTGTCGGAGGTGTAACTGGGAGGCTGAAGTGTACCTGGGAGTGTCAGAGGTGTACCAGGGAGGTCAAGCAGGTACCTGGGAGAGTGTCAGGGTGTACCTGGGAGTGTCAGGGTAACTGGGAGTGTCGGAGGTTTAACTTGGAGCAAGTCGGAAGGTAACTGGGAGAGTCTGAGGTACCTGGGAGTGTCAGAGGTGTACCTGGAAGTGTCAGAGGTACCTTGGCAGCTGTCAGAGGTATACCTGGGAGTGTTTGAGGTGTACTTGGGATGTCGGAGGTGTACCTGGGAACACAAGCCGGAGTGTCAGAGGTTACCTGGGAGGTGTCAGTGGTGTACCTGGCAGTGCGGTTCAGCCTGGGAGTGTCAGAGGTGTACCTGGAAGTGGGGCTGAAGAGGTGTACCTGGGAGTGACAGCGTGTAACTGGAGCCAGAGGTGTTCTGGAGTGTCAGAGGTGTAACTGGGAGATGTCAGTGGTGTACCTGGGAGTGTCATCATGTACCTGGGATGTCGGAGGTGCACCAAAGCCAGTGTGTCCTTGGAGTGTCAGAGGTGTACCTGGGAGATGCTGGTGTACCTGGGAGTGGTCATTCATGACCTGAGACATGGGTACCTGGGATTCTCAGAGGTACCTGGGAGGAGAGGTACCTGGGATTGTCAGAGGTACCTGGGAGTGTCAGAGGGAACTGGGAGGTCAGGTGTAACGGGAGCACGGGAGGTGTAACTGGGAGGCAGAAGTACTGGGAGAGTCAGGTGTACCTGGGAGGCGGTGTACCATGGAGCCAGGTGTACGGGAGGTCAGGGGTGCCCTGGATAGGGTGAAACTGGGAGGCAGGAGGTGTAATGGGAGTGTCGGAGGTGTAACTGGGATTGTCAAAGGTTTACCTGGGAGTGTCAGAGGTGTAACTGGGAGTGTCAGAAGCTGCACCGGGATGCCAGAGGGTGTACCTGGGACTGTCTGAGGTGTACCTGGGAGTGTCAGAGTAACCTGAGAGTGCTGGTGTACCTGGGAGTGTCAGGGGTGTAACTAGGAGTGTCGGAGGTAACTGGGAGTGTCAGAAGTGTACCTGGGAGTGTCAGAGGTGTACCTGGGAGTGTC
>NW_024727550.1:0-3347 GCF_018991925.1 Homarus americanus
TGCCTTTTATTGGCCTAATGAAAAATATATGGATCCTCGGTTTCGAAGTCAGACGGTAAACGTTGCTCTGATCACCTGTCGCACGGTGGTCCCTATTAGAGGTTCACGCGCCAAAAGCTCGTTGAACAGGCTTTGTGTGAAATATAGCAGAGTCTAGGGAATGTGCTTTAGTGTCCTGGAGGCCCAGAGGTAGTAAGCGTTCCCCGGTCACAATTAGGAAGATCGGGTTCAAATCCTGGTGGGGTGAGGTGTTATTATATGTAGAAGTCCGCTGCTTTATTGGGCTAATGAAATATATATGGATTCTCGTGCTTGAAGTCAGATGGTTAAGCTGCTGCTCTGATAACCTAAGCGGGACGGTGGTCCCATTAGAGGTTCACGCGCCATTAAGTCGTTGAACAGGGCTTTTGTGTGTGTTGTAGGCAGAGTCTAGACTGCTTTTATTGTCCTGGTGGTCTAGAGGTAGCGCCCCGTCACAATTATAAGATCGCGGGGTTCAATCCTGGTGGGGGTGAGGTGTTGATTATATGAAGAAGTCCGCAAGGTTTTATTGGGCTAATGATATATATATGGATCCTCGTGGTCAAGCTGCATTTGCAAAACGTTGCTCTGATCACCTGCTGCACGGGTGGTCCCCATTAGAGGTTCACGGCGCCATAAGCCTTGTTGAATGGGCTCTGTGTGAAATATAGCAGAGTCTAGGACTGCTTTTATTGTCCTGGTGGCCCAGAGGTAGCGCCCCGGGTCACACTAAATTATAAGATCGTGGGTTCAAATCCTGGTGGGTGAGGTGCTGATTAAAATGTAGAACTGCTTTATTGGGCTAATGAAATATATATGGATCCGCTGCGGTTTCGAAGCTGCATTTGCAAAAACGTTGCTCTGATCACCTAAGCGCACGGGTGGTCCCCATTAGAGATTCAATGGCTACCAAAAAGCTCGTTGAACAGCGTCTTTGTGTGAAATATAGCAGAGTCTAGGACTGCTTTTAGTGTCCTGTGGCCCAGAGGTAGCATTCCCCGTCACAAATTATATCGATCGTGGGTTCAAACTGGTGGGGTGAGGTGCTGATTATATGTGTAGTCCGGGCAAGGTTTTATTGGGCTAATGAAATATATATGATCCTCATGCTCGGGGTCAAGATTTGGTTAAGGGGCGTTGTTCTGATCAATTTAAGCGCACGGGTGGTCCCCATTAGAGGTTCACGTGCCCATAAGGCTCGTTGAACAGGCTTGTGTGAAATATAGCAGAGCTCCAGGACTTCTTTATTGTCCTGGTGGCCCAGAGGTAGCATCCCCGTCACAAATATAAGATCGTAACTAAATCCTGGTGGCGGGGGTGAGGTGTTGATTATATGTAGTTCGGCGCGGTTTTATTGGGCTAATGAAAAATATGCGGATCCTCACAGCCAAAGCTGCATTTGGTTAAGCTGCCAGTTCGATCACCCAAGCGCACGTGGTGGTCCCCTATTAGAGGTTCACGGCCACCATAAGCTCGCTGGAACATGCCAGGAAATATATGTAGCTTAGAATGCTTTTAGTGTCCTGGTGGAATAGAGGTGTAGACTCCCCGGTCACAATTAGAAGATCGTGGGTTCGAATCCTGGTGGGGTGAGGTGTTGATTATATGTAGAAGCTGCGTGCTTTATTGGGCAAATGAAATATATATGGATCCTCGTGTTTTGAAACTGCATTTGGTAAAGCGTTGCTCTGATCACCTAAGCGGCACGGGTGGTCCCCTATAGTGGTTCACAGCGCCATAATCTCGTCTACAGGCTTTGTGTGAAATATAGTAGAGTCTAGGACTGCTTTTATTGTCCTGGTTGCCCAGAGGTAGCATACCCCGGTCACAATTATAAGATTGTGGGTTTAAATCCTGGTGGGTGAGGTGTTGATTATATATAGAAGTCCGAGTGCTTTATTGGGCATATGAAATATATATGGATCCTCGTGTTTTGAAGCCGCATTTGGTAAAACGTTGCTCTGATCACCTAAGCGGCACGGGTGGTCCCCATTAGCGGTTCACGGCGCCATAAGCTCGTTGAACAGGCTTTGTGTGAAATATAGCAGAGTCTAGGACTGCTTTTATTATCCTGGTGGCCCAGAGGTAGCGTTCCCCGGTCACAATTATAAGATCGTGGGTTTAAATCCTGGTGGGGTGAGGTGTTGATTATATGTAGAAGTCCGCGTGCTTTATTGGGCTAATGAAATATATATGGATCCTAGTGTTTCGAAGCCGCATTTGGTTAAACTTTGCTCTGATCACCTAAGCGGCACGGGTGGTCCCCTATAGTGGTTCACAGCGCCATAAGCTCGTTGAACAGGCTTTGTGTGAAAAATAACAGAGTCTAGGACTGCTTATAGTGTCCTGGTGGCCCATAGGTAGCGTTCCTCGGTCACAATTATAAGATCGTGGGTTCGAATACTGGTGGAGTGAGGTGTTGATTATATGTAGAAGTCCGCGTGCTCTATTGGGCTAATGAAATATATATGGATCCTTGTGTTTGAAGCCGGATTTGGTAAAACTTTGCTCTGATCACCTAAGCGGCACGGATGGTCCCCATTAGAGGTTCACAGCGCCATAAGCTCGTTGAACAGGCTTTTTGTGAAATATAGCAGAGTCTAGGACTGCTTTTATTGTCCTGGTGGCCCAGAGGTAGCGTTCCCCGGTCACAATTAGAAGATCGTGGGTTCGAATCCTGGTGGGGTGAGGTGTTGATTATATGTAGAAGCCGCTTGCTTTATTGGGCAAATGAAATTTATATGGATCCTCGTGTTTCGAAGCCGCATTTGGTAAAACGTTGCTCTGATCACCTAAGCGGCACGGGTGGTCCCCATTAGAGGTTCACGGCGCCATAAGCTCGTTGAACAGGCTTTGTGTGAAATATAGCAGAGTCTAAGACTGCTTTTATTGTCCTGGTGGCCCAGAGGTAGCGTTCCCCGGTCACAATTATAAGATCGTGGCTTCAAATGCTTGTGGGGTGAGGTGTTGATTATATGTAGAAGCTGCGTGCTTTATTGGGCTAATGAAATATATATGGATCCTCGGTGTCCTGGTGGCCAAAGTGGCGTCCACGGTCCTGATATAAGATCGTGGGTTCAAATCCTGGTGGGGTGAGAGTATTGATTAAATGTCTTAGAAGTCGCGTGCTTTATTGGGCTAATAAGAAATATATATGGATCGCGTGTTTGAGCTGCATTTAGTAAAAAGCGTTGCTCTGATCACCCCTAAAGCACAGGTATTCTATTAGAGTTCTGGCGCTAGCTTCGTTGAACGATCTTTGTTATTGAAATATAGCAGAGTCTAGGACTGCTTTTAGATATTTTCAGGTGGCCCCAGAGGTAGCA
>NW_024727551.1:0-6173 GCF_018991925.1 Homarus americanus
TGGCTGTTATATACAGGTGGTACTTATAGACAGTGGCTGTTATATAGAGGTTGTACTTATAGACAGTGGCTGTTATATAGAGGTGGTACTAATAGACAGTGACTGTTATTTAAGGTGGTGCTTATAGATAGTGGCTGTTATATACTGGTGGTACTTATAGACAGTGGCTGTTATATAGCGGTGGTACTTATAGATAGTGTATGTTATATAGAGGTGGTACTTATAGACAGTGGCTGTTATATAGATGTGGTACTTATAAACAGTGGCTGTTATATAGAGGTGGTACTTATAGACAGTGGCTGTTATATAGAGGTGGTAATTATAGACAGTGGCTGTTATATAGAGGTGGTACTTATGGACAGTGGCTGTTATATACAGGAGGTACTTATAGACAGTGGCTGTTATATAGAGGTGGTGCTTATATAAAGGTGGTACTTATAGACAGTGGCTGTTATATAGAGGAGGTGCTTATAGACAGTGGCTGTTATATAGAGGAGTTACTTATAGACAGTGGCGGTTATATAGAGGTGGTACTTATAGACAGTGGCTGTTATATAGAGGAGGTACGTATAGACAGTGGGTGTTATATAGAGGAGGTACTTATAAACAGTGGCTGTTATATAGAGGAGGTACTTATAGACAGTGGCTGTTATATAGATGTGGTACTTATAAACAGTGGCTGTTATATAGAGGTGTTACTTATAGACAGTGGCTGTTATATAGAGGAGGTACTTATAGACAGTGGATGTTATATAGAGGAGGTGCTTATAGACAGTGGCTGTTATATAGAGGTGGTACTTATAGACAGTGGGTGTTATATAGAGGAGGTGCTTATAGACAGTGGCTGTATATGGAGGTGGTACTTATAGACAGTGGGTGTTATATAGAGGAGGTGCTTATAGACAGTGGCTGTTATATAGAGGTGGTACTTATAGACAGTGGGTGTTATATAGAGGAGGTAGTTATAAACAGTGGCTGTTATATAGAGTAGGTACTTATAGACAGTGGCTGTTATATAGAGGTGGTACTTATAGACAGTGGCTGTTATATAGAGGAGCTAGTTATAAACAGTGGCTGTTATATAGATGTGGTACTTATAGACAGTGGCTGTTATATAGAGGTGGTACTTATACAGTGGCTGTATATAGAGGAGGTACTTATAGACAGTGGCTGTTATTTAGAGGTGGTCCCTATAGACAGTGGCTGTTATATAGAGGTGGTACTTATAAAGTGGCTGTATATAGAGGTGGTACTTATACAGTGGCTGTATATAGAGGTGGTACTTATAGACAGTGGCTGTTATATAGAGGTGGTACTTATAGACAATGGCTGTTATATGGAGGTGGTACTAAAAGACAGTGGCTGTTATAAAAAAGAGGTACTTACTCAGGGCAGTGGCTGACATATATAGAGGTAGTGCCCATAAACAGTGGCTGTTATATTGAGGTGTTACTTATAGACAGTGGCTGTTATATAGAGAATACTTATAGACAGTGGCTGTTATATAGAGGTGGTACATATAGACTGTGGCTGTTATATAGAGGAAGTGCTTATAGACAGTGGCTGTTATATAGAGGTGATACTTATAGACAGTGGCTGTTATATAGATGTGGTACTTATAAACACTGGCTGTTAAATAGAGGTGGTACTTATAGACAGTGGCTGTTATATACAGGAGGTACTTATAGACAGTGGCTGTTATATGGAGGTGGTACTTATAAACAGTGGCTGTTATATAGAGGTGGAACATAAGTGGCGCTGTTATAGAGGTGCTGGTACTTACAGACGGTGGCTGTTATGTAAGTAGTGCTTGCTAATAGACAGTGGCAGTTATATAGAGGCGGTACTTATAGACGGTGGCTCATTATATAGAGGAGGTGCTTATAGACAGTGGCTGTTATATAGAGGTGGTACTTATAGAAAGTGGCTGTTATATAGAGGAGGTGCTTATAGACAGTGGTTGTTATATAGAGGAGGTGCTTATAGACATTAGCTGTTATATAGACGAGGTGCTTATAGACAGTGGCTGTTATAAAGAAGAGGTGCTTATATACAGTGGCTGTTATATAGAGGTGGTACTTATAGACAGTTGCTGTTATATGGAGGAGGTGCTTATAGACAGTGGCTGTTATATAGAGGAGGTACTTATAGACAGTGGCTGTTATATGGAGGAGTTGCTTATATAAAGGTGGTACTTATAGACAGTGGCTTTTATATAGAGGTGGTACTTATATACAGTGGCTGTTATATAGAGGTGGTACTTATATACAGTGGCTGTTATATAGAGGTGGTACTTATAGACAGTAGCTGATATATAGGGGTGGAACTTATAGACAGTGGCTGATATATAGAGGTGATACTAATAGACAGTGGCTGTTATATAGAGGTGGTACTAATAGACCGTGGACAGTGGCTGTTATATCGAGGTCGTACTTATAGACAGTGGCTGTTATATAGATGTGGTACTTATAGACAATGGCTGTTATATAGAGGTGGTACTTATAGACAGTGGCTGTTATATAGAGGTGGTACTTATAGACAATGGCTGTTATATAGAGGTGGTGCCTATAGACAGTGGCTGCTATATAGAGGAGGTGCTTATAGACAGTGGCTGTTATATAAGGTGGTACTTATAGACAATGGCTGTTATATAGAGGTGGTACTAATCGACAGTGGCTGTTATAAAGAGGAGGTACTTATAGACAGTGGACAGTGGCTGTTATATAGAGGTAGCATTTATAGACAGTGGCTGTTATATACAGGTGGTACGTATAGACAGTGGCTGTTATATAGAGGTTGTACTTATAGACAGTGGCTGTTATATAGAGGGGGTACTAATAGACAGTGGCTGTTATTTAAGGTGGTACTTATAGACAGTGGCTGTTATATACAGGTGGTACTTATAGACAGTGGCTGTTATATAGATGTGGTACTTATAAACAGTGGCTGTTATATAGAATTGAGTACTTATAGACGGTGGCTGTTATATAGAATTAGTGCTTATATAAGGTGTAATTGCCATAGACAGTGGCTGTTATATAGAGGTGGTACTAATAGAGAGTGGCAGGTTATATAGAGGGAGAATTACTTATAGACAGTGGCTGTTATATAGAGGGGTACTTATAGACCCAATGGCTGTTATATAGAGAGTTACTTATAGACCAATGGCTGTTATATATAGAGAGGTATGTATAGACAGTGGGTGTTATATGAGGAGGCATATAAGCAGTGGCTGTTATATAGAGGTGGTACTTATAAACAGTGGCTGTTATATAGAGGTGTTACTTATAGACAGTGGCTGTTATATAGAGGAGATACTTATAGACAGTGGCTGATATATAGGGGTGGAACTTATAGACAGTGGCTGTTATATGGAGGTGGTACTTATAAACAGTGGCTGTTTTATAGAGGAGGTACTTGTAGACAGTGGCTGTTATATAGAGGAGGTGCTTATAGACAGTGGCTGTATATGGAGGTGGTACTTATAGACAGTGGCTGTTATATAGAGGAGTTACTTATAGACAGTGGCTGTTATATAGAGGTGGTACTTATAGACAGTGGGTGTTATATAGAGGAGGTAGTTATAAACAGTGGCTGTTATATAGAGGAGGTACTTATAGACAGTGGCTGTTATATAGAGGTGGTACTTATAGACAGTGGCTGTTATATAGAGGAGGTAGTTATAAACAGTGGCTGTTATATAGATGTGGTACTTATAGACAGTGGCTGTTATATAGAGGTGGTACTTATAGACAGTGGCTGTTATATGGAAGTACTTATAGACAGTGGCTGGTAAAATCTTAGAGGTGGTCCCTATAGACAGTGGCTGTTATATAGAGGTGGTACTTATACAGTGGCTGTATATAGAGGTGGTACTTATACAGTGGCTGTATATAGAGGTGGTACTTATAGACAGTGGCTGTTATATAGAGGTGGTACTTATAGACAATGGTTGTTATATAGAGGTGGTACTAAAAGACAGTGTCTGTTATATAGAAGTGGTACTTACAGACAATGGCTGTTATATAGAGGTGGTACTTATAAACAGTGGCTGTTATATAGAGGAGGTACTCATAAGTGGCTGTTATATAGAATTGGTACTTGCAGGCAGTATGGCTGTTATATAGAGGAGGTGCTGTTATATAGAGGTGGTACTTATAGACAGTGGCTGTTATATAGAGGTGGTACTAATAGAGAGTGGCGGTTATATAGAGGTGGTACTTATAGACAGTGGCTGTTATATAGAGGAGGTGCTTATGGACAGTGGCTGTTATATAGAGGTGGTACTTATAGACAGTGGCTGTTATAAAGAGGAGGTACTTATAGACATTGGCTGTTATATAGAGGTGGTACTTATAAACAGTGGCTGTTATATTGAGGTGTTACTTATAGACAGTGGCTGTTATATAGAGGAGGTACTTATAGACAGTGGCTGTTATATAGAGGTGGTACATATAGACTGTGGCTGTTATATAGAGGAAGTGCTTATAGACAGTGGCTGTTATATAGAGGTGATACTTATAGACAGTGGCTGTTATATAGATGTGGTACTTATAAACACTGGCTGTTAAATAGAGGTGGTACTTATAGACAGTGGCTGTTATATACAGGAGGTACTTATAGACAGTGGCTGTTATATGGAGGTGGTACTTATAAACAGTGGCTGTTATGTAGAGGTGGAACTTATAGACAGTGGCTGTTATATAGAGGTGGTACTTACAGACAGTGGCTGTTATATAGAGGTAGTGCTAATAGACAGTGGCGGTTATATAGAGGCGGTACTTATAGACAGTGGCGGTTATATAGAGGCGGTACTTATAGACAGTGGCTGTTATATAGAGGAGGTGCTTATAGACAGTGGTTGTTATATAGAGGAGGTGCTTATAGACATTAGCTGTTATATAGACGAGGTGCTTATAGACAGTGGCTGTTATATAGAGGAGGTGCTTATAGACAGTGTCTGTTATATAGAGGTGGTACTTATAGACAGTGGCTGTTATATAGAGGAGGTGCTTATTGACATTGGCTGTTATATAGAGGTGGTACTTATAGACAGTGGCTGTTATATGGAGGAGGTGCTTATAGACAGTGGCTGTTATATAGAGGAGGTACTTATAGACAGTGGCTGTTATATAGAGGAATGCTTATATAAAGGTGGTACTTATAGACAGTGGCTTTATAAAGAAGGTGGTACTTATACAGTGGCTGTTATATAAGAAATTAGTACTTATAGACAGTGGCTGATATATAAGAAATTGGAACTTATAAACAGTGGCTGATATAGAGGTGGTACTAATAGACAGTGGCTGTTATATAGAGAATTGGTACTAATAGACAGTAGCCGTTATATAGAATTGGTACTTATAGACAGTGGCTGTTATATAGAGGTGGTACTTATAGACAGTGAAAGCCGTTATATAGAGAATTAGTACTTATAGACAGTGGCTGTTATATAAAGGTGGTACTTATAGACAGTGGCTTTTATATAGAGGTGGTACTTATATACAGTGGCTGTTATATAGAGGTGGTACTTATATACAGTGGCTGTTATATAGAGGTGGTACTTATAGACAGTAGCTGATATATAGGGGTGGAACTTATAGACAGTGGCTGATATATAGAGGTGATACTAATAGACAGTGGCTGTTATATAGAGGTGGTACTAATAGACCGTGGACAGTGGCTGTTATATCGAGGTCGTACTTATAGACAGTGGCTGTTATATAGATGTGGTACTTATAGACAATGGCTGTTATATAGAGGTGGTACTTATAGACAGTGGCTGTTATATAGAGGTGGTACTTATAGACAATGGCTGTTATATAGAGGTGGTGCCTATAGACAGTGGCTGCTATATAGAGGAGGTGCTTATAGACAGTGGCTGTTATATAAGGTGGTACTTATAGACAATGGCTGTTATATAGAGGTGGTACTAATCGACAGTGGCTGTTATAAAGAGGAGGTACTTATAGACAGTGGACAGTGGCTGTTATATAGAGGTAGCATTTATAGACAGTGGCTGTTATATACAGGTGGTACGTATAGACAGTGGCTGTTATATAGAGGTTGTACTTATAGACAGTGGCTGTTATATAGAGGGGGTACTAATAGACAGTGGCTGTTATTTAAGGTGGTACTTATAGACAGTGGCTGTTATATACAGGTGGTACTTA
>NW_024727552.1:0-5878 GCF_018991925.1 Homarus americanus
ATGGGAAATATTACCTAATTTTGGGAAGTAGATTATCATAGAAAACGGGAAATTTGTATCATAAAATGTAGAAATATCTACTTTCGCGGAAGTTGGTTGATAACCATTTGCCGAAAATAGATTATCATAGAAACGAAATATCTACTTTTTGCAAAGTTTTCTTAGATATAACTTTGAAATAGATTATCATAGAAAATGGGAAATTTGTATCATAAAATATGGGAAATATCTACTTTCTGCGAAAGTTGGTTAGATAAACAACTTTCCCGAAAATAGATTATCATAGAAAACGGGAAATTTGTATCATAAAAAATGGGAAATATGTACTTTCCGGGAAAGTTGGTTAGATAACCAAATTTGCTGAAATAGATTATCATAGAAAACGGGAAATTTGTATCATAAAAAATGGGAAATATCTACTTTCCGCGAAAGTTGGTTAGATATACAACTTTCCCGAAAATAGATTATCATAGAAAACGGGAAATTTGTATCATAAAAAATAAGAAATATCTACTTTCCGGGAAGTTTGTAGATAACAACTTTCCGAAAATAGATTATCATAAGCAGGAAGTACAACATCATAAAAAATAGGAAATATCGACTTTCAGGAAAGTTGGTTAGATAACCAACTTTCAAAAAGCAGTATCATAAAACGAGAAATTTGTATCATAAAAAATGGGAAATATCTACTTTCCGGGAAAGTTGGTAATCTACTTCCCCGAAAAGTGGATAGATTTTCTAATTTTCGGGAAAGTAGATTATCGACTTTTTGGGAATGTAGATTCTCGTATTTTCGGGGAAATATTACCTAATTTTGGGAAGTAGATTATCATAGAAAACGGGAAATTTGTATCATAAAAAATGGGAAATATCTACTTTCCCGAAAATAGATTATCATAGAAAACGAGAAATTTGTATCATAAAAAATGGGAAATATGGACTTTCCGGGAAAGTTGGTTAGATAACCAACTTTCCCGAAAATAGATTATCATAGAAAACGAGAAATTTGTATCATAAAAAATGGGAAATATCTACTTTCCGGGAAAGTTGGTTATCTACTTCCCCGAAAAGTAGATAGATTTTCTAATTTTCGGGAAAGTAGATTATCGACTTTTTAGGAAAGTAGATTTTCGTATTTTCGGGGAAATATTACCTAATTTTGGGAAGTAGATTATCATAGAAACGGGAAATTTGTATCATAAAAAATGGGAAATATCTACTTTCCGGGAAAGTTTCTTAGATAACCAACTTTCCCGCAAATAGATTATCATAAAAAACAGGAAATTTGTATCATAAAAAATGGGAAATATCGACTTTCCGGGAAAGTTGGTAATCTACTTCCCCGAAAAGTAGATTATCATATAAAGAAAACGAAATTTGTATCTTAAAAAATGGGAAATATCTACTTTCAGGGAAAGTTGGTTATCTACTTTCCCGAAAAGTAGATAGATTTTCTACTTTTCGGGAAAGTAGATTATCGATTTTTCGGGGGAATAGATTTTCGAATTTCGGGGGAAATATTACCTAATTTTGCGAAGTAGATTATCATAGAAAACGGGAAATTTGTATCACAAAAAATGGGAAATATCTACTTTCCGGGAAAGTTGGATTCATTAAACATTTGCCAGAAAATAGATTATCTTTATAGAAAACAGGCTCTATCTACTTTCCGCAGGAATTTCTTAGATAACCAACTTCCCGAAAATAGATTATCGCAAGAAACGAAATTTTATATCATAAAATAGAATATCTACTTTCCGCGAAAGTTGGTTAGATAACCAACTTTCCCGAAAATAGATTATCATAGAAAACGGGAAATTTGTATCATAAAAAATGGGAAATATCGACTTTCCGGGAAAGTTGGTTAGATAACCAACTTTTCCGAAAATAGATTATCATAGAAAAAGAGAAATTTGTATCATAAAAAATGGGAAATATCTACTTTCCAGGAAAGTTGGTTATCTACTTCGCCGAAAAGTAGATAGATTTTCCAATTTTCGGGAAAGTAGATTATCGACTTTTTGGGAAAGTAGATTTTCGTATTTTCGGGGAAATATTACCTAATTTTTTGAAGTAGATTATCATAGAAAACGGGAAATTTGTATCATAAAAAATGGGAAATATCTACTTTCCGGGAAAGTTGGTTAGATAACCAAATTTGCCGAAAATAGATTATCATAGAAAACGGGAAATTTGTATCATAAAAAATGGGAAATATCTACTTTTCGCGAAAGTTTCTTCCAGATATACTTTCGAAATAATTTATCATAAAAACAGAAATTGTATAAATGGGAAATATAAACAAGGTTGGTTATCTACTTCCCCAAAAAGTAGATAGATTTTCTAATTTTCGGGAAAGTAGATTATCGACTTTTTGGGAAAGTAGATCTTCGTATTTTCGGGGAAATATTACCTAATTTTGGAAGTAGATTATCATAGAAAACGGGAAATTTGTATCATAAAAAATGGGAAATATCTACTTTCAGCGAAAGTTTCTTTGATAACCAACTTTCCCGAAAATAGAAAACAGGAAATTTGTATCATAAAAAATGGGAAATATCTACTTTCCGGGAAAGTTAGTTAGATTACCAAATTTGCCGAAAATAGATTATCATACAAAACGGGAAATTTGTATCATAAAAAATGGGAAATATCGACTTTCCGGGAAAGTTGGTTAGATAACCAAATTTGCCGAAAATAGATTATCATAAAAAACGGGAAATTTGTATCATAAAAAATGGGAAATATCTACTTTCCGCGAAAGTTTCTTAAATAACCAACTTTCCCGAAAATAGATTATCATAGAAAACGGGAAATTTGTATCATAAAAAATGGGAAATATCTACTTTTCGCGAAAGTTTCTTAGATAACCAACTTTCCCGAAAATAGATTATCATAGAAAACGGGAAATTTGTATAATAAAAAATGGGAAATATCTACTTTCCGCGAAAGTTTCTTAGATAACCAACTTTCCCGAAAATAGATTATCATACAAAACGGGAAATTTGTATAATAAAAAATGGGAAATATCGACTTTCCGGGAAAGTTGGATATCTACTTCCCCGAAAAGTAGATAGATTTTCTAATTTTCGGGAAAGTAGATTATCGACTTTTTGGGCAAGTAGATTTTCGTATTTTCGGGGAAATATTACCTAATTTTGGGAAGTAGATTATCATAGAAAACGGGAAATTTGTATCATAAAAATGGGAAATATCTACTTTCCGGGAAAGTTGGTTAGATAACCAAATTTGCCGAAGATAGATTATCATAGAAAACGGGAAATTTGTATCATAAAAAATGGGAAATATCTACTTTCCGCGAAAGTTTCTTATATAACCAACTTTCCCGAAAATAGATTATCATACAAAACGGGAAATTTGTATCATAAATAATGGGAAATATCTACTTTCCGGGAACGTTGGTTAGATAACCAAATTTGCCGAAAATAGATTATCATAGAAAACGGGAAATTTGTATCATAAAAAATGGGAAATATCTACTTTCCGGGAAAGTTGGTTAGATAACCAACTTTCCCGAAAATAGATTATCATAGAAAACGGGAAATTTGTATCATAAAAATGGGAAATATCTACTTTCCGGGAAAGTTGGTTATCTACTTCCCGAAAAGTAGATAGATTTTCTACTTTTCGGGAAAGTAGATTATAGACTTTTTGGGTAAGTAGATTTTCGTATTTTCGGGAAATATTACCTAATTTTGGGAAGTAGATTATCATAGAAAACGGGAAATTTGTATCATAAAAAATGCGAAATATCTACTTTCCGGGAAAGTTGGTTAGATAACCAAATTTGCCGAAAATAGATTATCATAGAAAACGGGAAATTTGTATCATAAAAAATAGGAAATATCTACTTTCCGAGAAAGTTGGTTATCTACTTCCCCGAAAAGAAGATAGATTTTCTACTTTCCGGGAAAGTTGGTTAGATAACCAAATTTGCCGAAAATAGATTATCATAGAAAACGGGAAATTTGTATCATAAAAAATGGGAAATATCTACTTCCCGGGAAAGTTGGTTATCTACTTCCCCGAAAAGTAGATAGATTTTCTACTTTCCGGGAAAGTTGGTTAGATAACCAAATTTGCCGAAAATAGATTATCATAGAAAACGGGAAATTTGTATAATAAAAAATGGGAAATATCTACTTTTTGGGAAAGTTGGTAAGATAACCAACTTTCCCGAAAATAGATTATCATAGAAAACGGGAAATTTTTATCATAAAAAATGGGAAATATCTAATTTCCGGGAAAGTTGGTTATCTACTTTCCCGAAAATTATCATAGAAAACAGAAATTTATCATAAAAATGGGAAATATCTACTTTCCGGAAAGTTGGTTATCTTCTTCCCCGAAAAGTAGATAGATTTTCTACTTTTCGGGAAAGTAGATTATCGACTTTTTGGGGAAGTAGATTTTCGTATTTTCGGGGAAATATTAACTAATTTTGGGAAGTAGATTATCATAGAAACCGGGAAATTTGTATCACAAAAAATGGGAAATATCTACTTTCCGGGAAAGTTGGTTAGATAACCAAATTTGCCGAAAATAGATTATCATAGAAAACGGGAAATTTGTATCATAAAAAGTAGGAAATATCTACTTTCCGAGAAAGTTGGTTATCTACTTCCCCGAAAAGAAGATAGATTTTCTACTTTCCGGGAAAGTTTGTTAGATAACCAAATTTGCCGAAAATAGATTATCATAGAAAACGGGAAATTTGTATCATAAAAAATGGGAAATATCTACTTTCCGGGAAAGTTGGTTATATACTTCCCCGAAAAGTAGATAGATTTCTGCACTCATCAAATTCAGAAGCAGGAAATTTGTATCATAAAAAATGGGAAATATCTACTTTCCGGGAAAGTTGGTTAGATAACCAACTTTCCCGAAAATAGATTATCATAGAAAACGGGAAATTTGTATTATAAAAATGGGAAATATCTACTCTCCGGGAAAGTTGGTTATATACTTTCCCGAAAAGTAGATAGATTTTCTACTTTTCGGGAAAGTAGATTATCGACTTTTCGGGGAAGTAGATTTTCGAATTTTGGGGGAAATATTACCTAATTTTGCGAAGTAGATTATCATAGAAAACGTGAAATTTGTATCATAAAAAATGGGAAATATCTACTTTCCGTGAAAGTTGGTTAGATAACCAAATTTGCCGAAAATAGATTATCATAGAAAACGGGAAATTTGTATCATAAAAAATGGGAAATATCTAATTTCCCGAAAAGAGATTATCATAGAAAACGCGAAATTTATATCATAAAAAATGGGAAATTTCTACTTTCCGGGAAAGTTGGTTATATACTTTCCCAAGAAGTAGATAGATTTTCTACTTTTCGGGAAAGTAGATTATCGACTTTTCGGAGAAGTAGATTTTCGAATTTTGGGGAAATATTACCTAATTTTGCGAAGTAGATTATCATAGAAAACGGGAAATTTGTATCATAAAAAATGGGAAATATCTACTTTCCGGGAAAGTTGGTTATCTACTTCCCCAAAAAGTAGATAGATTTTCTAATTTTCGGGAAAGTAGATTATCGACTTTTTGGGAAAGTAGATTTTCGTATTTTCGGGGAAATATTACCTAATTTTGGGAAGTAGATTATCATAGAAAACGGGAAATTTGTATCATAAAAATGGGAAATATCTACTTTCCGGGAAAGTTGGTTAGATAACCAAATTTGCCGAAAATAGATTATCATAGAAAACGGGAAATTTGTATCATAAAAAATGGGAAATATCTACTTTCCCGAAAAGAAATTATCATAGAAAACGCGAAATTTGTATCATAAAAAATGAGAAATTTCTACTTTCCGGGAAAGTTGCTTATATACTTTCCCGAGAAGTAGAT
>NW_024727553.1:0-21591 GCF_018991925.1 Homarus americanus
AAAGTCCCCTGATCGAGTATAACAAAGGCTCCTCATCGAGTATAACAAAGTCCCCTCATCGAGTATAACAATGTCCCCTGACCGAGTATAAAAAGTCCCCTCATCGAGTATAAGAAAGGCCCCCATCAAGAATAACAAAGTCCCCTTATCGAGTATGACAAAGGCGCCTGATCCAGTATAACAAAGGCACCTGGTCGAGTATAACAAAGTCACCTAATCGAGTAAAACAAAGTCCCCTGATCGAGTATAACAAAATCCCCTGATCGAGTATAACAAAGCCCCCTGATCGAGTATAACAAAAATCTGATTGGTAAAACAAAGTCCCTGAGTCGAGTATAACAAAATCCTGATCCTGAGTATAACAAAGCCCCTGATCAGGTATAACAAAAGTCCCTGATTGAGTAAAAACGAGGTCCCTGATCGAGTATAACAAAATCCCTGATCGGTATAACAAAGCCCCTGATCGAGTATAACAAGTCCCCTGATCGAGTAAAACAAAGTCCCCTGATCGAGTATAACAAAATCCCCTGATCGAGTATAACAAAGCCCTGATCGAGTAAAACAAAGTCCCCAGATCAAAGTATAACAAAGTCATCTGATAGAGTAAAACAAAGGCCCCTCATCGAGCATAACAAAGACCCCTGATCGAGTATAACAAAGTCCCCTGATCAAGTATAACAAAGCCCCCTCATCGATTATAACAAAGTCCCCTTACGAATATAACAAATTTCCCTGATCGAGTATAACAATGGCTATATCCGGAAATTATAACAAAGGCCCATGATCGAGAGTACAACAAAAACCCCTTCATCAGAGTATAACAAAGTCCCGCGATCGAGTATAACAAAGTCCCCCGATCCGAAAAGGTATAACAAAGGCCCCTGATCGAGTATAACAAATCCCCTGATTGTGTATAACAAAGTCCCCTGATCGAGTATAACAAAGGCCCCTGGTCGAGTATAACAAAGTCCCCTGATCGAGCATAACAAAGGCCCCTAATCGAGTATAACAAAGGCCCCTCATCGAGTATAGCAAAGTCCGCTGATCGAGTTTATTAAAGTCCCCTGATCGAGTATAACAAAGTACAATGATCTGCCCTGATCAACTATAACAAAGTCCCCTTATCCAGTATAACAAAGGCCCCTCATCGAGTACAACAAAGGCCCCTGATCGAGTATAACAAAGTCCGCTGATCAAGTATAACAAAACCCCTTAATCGAGTATAACAAAGTCCCCTGATCGAGAATAACAAAGTCCCCTGATCGTGTATAACAAAGTCCCCTAATCGAGTATAACAACGTCGCCTGATCGAGTATAACAAAGTCCCCTGATCGAGTAAAACAAAGTCCACTGATCAGGTATAAAAAAGTCCCCTGATCGAGTATAACAAAGTCCCCTAATCGAGTATAACAAAGCCCCCTCATCGAAAATAACAAAGTCCCCTGAACGAGTATAACAAAGTCGCCTGATCGAGTATAACAAAGTACCCTGATCGAGTAAAACAAAGTCCCCTGATTGAGCATAACAAAGTCCCCTGATCGAGTATAACAAAGGCCCCTCATCGACTATAATAACGTCCCCTGATCGAGTATAACAAAGTCCCCTGATCGAGTATATCAAAGTCCCCTTATCGAGTATGTAAAGTCCTCATCGGGTATAACAAAGCCCCTCATCGAGTACGCAACAGCCCTCATCAGTATAACAAAAGCCCCTTCATCGAGGTATAACAAGGCCCTGTTCGAGGTATAACAAAGGCCCTGATTAATTATAACAAAAGCGCCTCGGTATAAAAAAGTCCTGATCGAACAACAAAAGTGCCCTAATCGATTATAACAAAGGCCCCTTATCGAGTATAACACACGCCCCTGATCGAGTACAACAAAGTCCCCTGATCGAGTACAACAAAGGCCCCTGGTCGAGTATAACAAAGTCCCCTGATCGAGTATAACAAAGTTCCCTAGTAGAGTAAAACAAAGGCCCCTCATCGAGTATAACAAAGCCACTTGATCGAGCATAACAAAGTCCCCTGATCGAGTATAACAAAGTCCCCTGAACAAACATAACAAAGGCCCCTCATCGAGTATAACAAAGTCCCTGATCGAGTATAACAATGGCCCCTTATCGAGTATAACAAGGCCCCTCATCGAGTACAACAAAGCCCCCTGATCGAGTACAACAAAGTACTCTGATCGAGTATAACAAAGTCCCCTGATCGAGTATAACAAAGGCTCCTCATCGATTATAACAAAGTCCCCTCATCGAGTAAAACAATGTCCCCTGATCGAGAATAAAAAGTCCCCTCGTCGAGTATAACAAAGGCCCCTCATCAAGAATAACAAAGTCCCCTTATCGAGTATGACAATGGCCCCTGATCCAGTATAACAAAGGCCCCTGGTCGAGTATAACAAAGTCCCCTGATCGAGTAAAACAAAGTCCCCTGATCGAGTATAACAAAATCCCCTGATCGAGTATAACAAAGCCCCCTGATCGAGTAAAACAAGGTCACCTGATCGAGTAAAACAAAGTCCCCAGATCAAAGTATAACAAAGTCATCTGATAGAGTAAGACAAAGGCCCCTCAACGAGCATAACAAAGTCCCCTGATCGAGTATAACAAAGTCCCCTGATCAAGTAAAACAAAGCACCCTCATCGAGTATAACAAAATCCCCTTATCGAGTATAACAAATTTACCTGATCGAGGATAACAATGGCCCCTTATCGAGTATAACAAAGGCCCTTGATCGAGTACAACAAAGCCCCTTCATCGAGTATAGCAAAGTCCGCTGATCAAGTATAACAAAGCACCTTAATCGAGTATAACAAAGTCCCCTGATCGAGAATAACAAAGTTCTCTGATCGTGTATAACAAAGTCCCCTGATCGAGTATAACAACGTCGCCTGATCGAGTATAACAAAGTCCTCTGATCGAGTAAAACAAAGTCCACTGATCAGGTATAAAAAAGTCCCCTGATCGAGTATAACAAAGTTCCGTAATCGAGTATAACAAAGCCCCCTCATCGAAAATAACAAAGTCCCCTGAACGAGTATAACAATGGCCCCTCATCGAGTACAACAAAGCCCCCTAATCGAGTACAACAAAGTCCCTTGATCGAGATAACAAAGTCCCCTAATCAAGTATAACAAAGGCTCCTCATCGAGTATAACAAAGGCCGCTGATCGAGTATAACAATATCCCCTGATCGAGTATAACAAAGTCCCCTGATCGAGTATAACAAAGGCCCCTCATCGAGTATAACAAAGTCTCCTGATCTAGTATAGTAACGTCTCCTGATCGAGTATAATAACGTCCCCTGATCGATTATAACAAAGTCCCCTGATCGAGTATAACAAAGTCCCCTGATCGAGTATAATAAAGTCCCCTGATCGAGTATAACAAAGTCCCCTGATCGAGTATAACAAAAGGCTCCTCATCGAATATAACAAAGGCCCCTGATCGAGTATAGCAAGTCCCTGATCAGAGTATAACAAAAGTCCCTGATCCGGAGTATAACAAGGCCCCTCATCGAGTATAACAAAGTCCGCTGATCGAGTATAATAACGTCCCCTGATCAGGTATAACAAAGCCCCTCATCGAGTTTAACAAAGGCCCCTCATCGAGTATAACAAAGTCCCCTGATCGAGTATAACAACGTCCCCTGATAGAGTAAAACAAAGCCCCCTGATCGAGTATAGCAAAGTCCCCTGATCCAGTATATTAAAGTCCCCTCATCGAGTATAACAAAGACCACTATCGAGTATAAAAAGTCCCCTCATCGAGTATAAGAAAGTCTCCTGATCGAGAATAAGAAAGTCCACTGATCGAGTTTAACAAAGTCACCTGAACGAGTATAACAAAGGCCCCTCATCGAGGATAATAACGTCCCCTGATCGAGTATAACAAAGTCCCCTGATCGAGTATATCAAAGTCCCTTTATCGAGTATAACAAAGTCCCCTGATCGAGTATAACAAAGCCCCCTCATCGAGTATAACAAGCCCCTCATCGAGTACAACAAAGCCCCCTCATCGAGTATAACAAAGTCCCCTAGTAGAGTAAAACAAAGGCCCCTCATCGAGTATAACAAAGCCACTTGATCGAGCATAACAAAGTCCCCTGATCAAGTATAACAAAGTCCCCTCATCAAGTATAACAAAGCCCCCTCACCGAGTATAACAAAGTCCCCTTATCGAGTATAACAAAGTCCCCAGATTGAGTATAACAAAGTCCCCTAATCGAGTATAACAAAGGCCCCTGATCGAGTATAACAAAGTCCCCTTATTGAGTATAACAAAGGCCCCTCATCGAGTATAGCAAAGTCCCCTGACCGATTATATTAAAGTCTACTGATCGAGTATAACAAAGGCCCCGCATCGAGTATAGCAAAGTCCCCTCATCGAGTAAAAGAATGTCTCCTGATCGAGTATAACAAAGTCCCCTGATCGAGGATAACAAAGTCCCCTGAACGAGTATAACAAAGACCCCTGAACGTGTAAAACAAAGATCCCTGATCGAGTATAACAAAGTCCCCTAATCAAGTATATCAAAGCCCCCTGATCGAGTAGAACAAAGCTCCCTGATCGAGTATAACAAACTTCCCTGATCGAATATAGCAAAGTCCACTGATCGAGTATAACAAAGATCCCTGATCGAGTATAACAAAGTCCCCTGATTGACTATAATAAAGTCCCCTGATCGAGTATAACAACCCCCCTCATCAAGTATAACAAAGGCCCCTGATCGAGTACAGCAAAGGCCCCTCATCGAGTAAATGAAAGGCCCCTCATCGAGTATAACAAAGTCCCCTCATTAAGAATAACAAAGCCCCTCATCGTATATAACAAAATTCCCTGATCGAGTATAACAAAGTCCCCTGATCAAGTATAATAATGTCCCCTGATCGAGTATAACAAAGGCCCCTTATCGAGTATAACAAAGTCCCCTGATCGAGTGTAACAAAGGCTCCTCATCGAGTATAACAAAGGCCCCTGATCGAGTATAACAAAGTCCCCTGATCGAGTAAAACAAAGTCCCCTGATCAAACATAACAAAGCCCCATTCATCGAGTATTGCAAAGTCCAATGATCGAGTATATTAAAGTCCCCTGATCGAGTATAACAAAGTCCACTGATCGAGTATAACAAAGACCCCTCATCAAGTATAACAAAGCCCCCTGATCGAGTATAACAAAGCCCCCTAATCGAGTATAACAAAGGCCCCTCATCAAGTACAACAAAGTCCCCTGATCGAGTATAACAAAGTCCCCTCATTGAGTATAACAAAGGCCCCTTATCGAGTATAACAAAGTCCCCTGATCGAGTATAACAAAGGCCCTCATCGAGTATAACAACGTCCCCGGATTGAGTAAAACAAAGGCCCCTAGTCGAGTATAACAAAGTCCCCTGATCAAGAATAACAAAGAACCCTGATCGAGTATAACAAAGTCCCCAGATCCAGTATAACAAAGTCATCTGATAGAGTAAAACAAAGGCCCCTCATCGAGTATAACAAAGTCCACTGATCGAGTATAACAAAGTCCATTGATCGAGTATAACAAAGCACCTTGGTCGAGTATAACAAAGCTCCCTCATCGAATATAACAAAGTCCCCTTATCGAGTATAACAAAGTCCCATGATCGAGTAAACAATGGCCCCTCATCGAGTACAACAAAGCCCCCTGATCGAGTATAACAAAGTCCCCTCGATCGAGTATAACAAAGGCCCCTGATCGAGTATAACAAATCCCCTGATTGTGTATAACAAAGTCCCCTGATCGAGTATAACAAAGGCCCCTGGTCGAGTATAACAAAGTCCCCTGATCGAGCATAACAAAGGCCCCTAATCGAGTATAACAAAGGCCCCTCATCGAGTATAGCAAAGTCCGCTGATCGAGTTTATTAAAGTCCCCTGATCGAGTATAACAAAGTACAATGATCTGCCCTGATCAACTATAACAAAGTCCCCTTATCCAGTATAACAAAGGCCCCTCATCGAGTACAACAAAGGCCCCTGATCGAGTATAACAAAGTCCGCTGATCAAGTATAACAAAACCCCTTAATCGAGTATAACAAAGTCCCCTGATCGAGAATAACAAAGTCCCCTGATCGTGTATAACAAAGTCCCCTAATCGAGTATAACAACGTCGCCTGATCGAGTATAACAAAGTCCCCTGATCGAGTAAAACAAAGTCCACTGATCAGGTATAAAAAAGTCCCCTGATCGAGTATAACAAAGTCCCCTAATCGAGTATAACAAAGCCCCCTCATCGAAAATAACAAAGTCCCCTGAACGAGTATAACAAAGTCGCCTGATCGAGTATAACAAAGTACCCTGATCGAGTAAAACAAAGTCCCCTGATTGAGCATAACAAAGTCCCCTGATCGAGTATAACAAAGGCCCCTCATCGACTATAATAACGTCCCCTGATCGAGTATAACAAAGTCCCCTGATCGAGTATATCAAAGTCCCCTTATCGAGTATAACAAAGTCCCCTGATCGAGTATAACAAAGCCCCCTCATCGAGTATAACAAAGCCCCCTCATCGAGTATAACAAAGCCCCTTCATCGAGTATAACAAATGCCCCTGTTCAGGTATAACAAAGGCCCCTGATTGAGTATAACAAAGCCCCCTTATCGAGTATAACAAAGTCCCCTGATCGAGCATAACGAAGTGCCCTAATCGATTATAACAAAGGCCCCTTATCGAGTATAACACACGCCCCTGATCGAGTACAACAAAGGCCCCTAATCGAGTACAACAAAGGCCCCTGGTCGAGTATAACAAAGTCCCCTGATCGAGTATAACAAAGTCCCCTAGTAGAGTAAGACAAAGGCCCCTCATCATGTATAACAAAGCCACTTGATCGAACATAACAAAGTCCCCTGATCGAGTATAACAAAGTCCCCTGAACAAACATAACAAAGGCCCCTCATCGAGTATAACAAAGTCCCCTGATCGAGTATAACAATGGCCCCTTATCGAGTATAACAAGGCCCCTCATCGAGTACAACAAAGCCACCTGATCGAGTACAACAAAGTACTCTGATCGAGTATAACAAATTCCCCTGATCGAGTATAACAAAGGCTCCTCATCGAGTATAACAAAGTCCCCTCATCGAGTATAGCAATGTCCCCTGAGCGAGTATAAAAAGTCCCCTCGTCGATTATAACAAAGGCCCCTCATCAAGAATAACAAAGTCCCCTTATCGAGTATGACAATGGCCCCTGATCCAGTATAACAAAGGCCCCTGGTCGAGTATAACAAAGTCCCCTGATCGAGTAAAACAAAGTCCCCTGATCGAGTATAACAAAATCCCCTGATCGAGTATAACAAAGCCCCCTGATCGAGTAAAACAAGGTCACCTGATCGAGTAAAACAAAGTCCCCAGATCAAAGTATAACAAAGTCATCTGATAGAGTAAAACAAAGGCCCCTCAACGAGCATAACAAAGTCCCCTGATCGAGTATAACAAAGTCCCCTGATCAAGTAAAACAAAGCACCCTCATCGAGTATAACAAAATCCCCTTATCGAGTATAACAAATTTACCTGATCGAGTATAACAATGGCCCCTTATCGAGTATAACAAAGGTCCTTGATCGAGTACAACAAAGCCCCTTCATCGAGTATAGCAAAGTCCGCTGATCAAGTATAACAAAGCCCCTTAATCGAGTATAACAAAGTCCCCTGATCGAGAATAACAAAGTCCTCTGATCGTGTATAACAAAGTCCCCTGATCGAGTATAACAACGTCGCCTGATCGAGTATAACAAAGTCCTCTGATCGAGTAAAACAAAGTCCACTGATCAGGTATAAAAAAGTCCCCTGATCGAGTATAACAAAGTCCCCTAATCGAGTAAAACAAAGCCCCCTCATCGAAAATAACAAAGTCCCCTGAACGAGTATAACAATGGCCCCTCATCGAGAACAACAAAGCCCCCTAATCGAGTACAACAAAGTCCCTTGATCGAGATAACAAAGTCCCCTGATCGAGTATAACAAAGGCTCCTCATCGAGTATAATAAAGGCCGCTGATCGAGTATAACAAAATCCCCTGATCGAGTATAACAAAGGCCCCTCATCGAGTATAACAAAGTCCCCTGATCGAGTATAACAAAGGCCCCTCATCGAGTATAACAAAGTCCCCTCATCGAGTATAATAACGTCTCCTGATCGAGTATAATAACGTCCCCTGATCGAGTATAACAAAGTCCCTGATCGATCGGGGTATAACAAAGTCCTGATCCCCCTGATCGAGTATAACAAAGTCCCCTGATCGAGTATAACAAAGTCCCTCATCGATTATTAAAGGCCCCTCGATCGAGTATAACAAAGTCCCCTGATCGAGCATAACGCCTCATCGAGTATAACAAGTCTCTCAGATCGAGTATAATAACGTCCCCTGATCAGGTATAACAAAGCCCCTCATCGAGTTTAACAAAGGCCCCTCATCGAGTATAACAAAGTCCCCTGATCGAGTATAAGAACGTCCCCTGATAGAGTAAAACAAAGCCCCCTGATCGAGTATAGCAAAGTCCCCTGATCCAGTATATTAAAGTCCCCTGATCGAGTATAACAAAGACCACTATCGAGTATAAAAAGTCCCCTCATCGAGTATAAGAAAGTCTCCTGATCGAGAATAACAAAGTCCACTGATCGAGTTTAACAAAGTCACCTGAACGAGTATAACAAAGCCCCCTGAACGAGTATAACAAAGATTCCTGATTGAGTATAAAAAAGTGCCCTGATAGAGTATAACAAAGTTCCCTGATCGAGTATAGCAAAGTCCAATGATCGAGTATATTAAAGTCCCCTGATCGAGTATAACAAAGTCCACTGATCGAGTATAACAAAGACCCCTGATCAAGTATAACAAAGCCCCCTGATCGAGTATAAGAAAGTCCCCTCATCGAGTATAACAAAGCCCCTCATCAAGTGCAACAAAGACCCCTGATCAAGTATAACAAAGCCCCCTGATCGAGTATAACAAAGTCCACTGATCGAGTATAACAAAGTCCCCTGATCGAGTATAACAAAGGCTCCTCATCGAGTATAGCAAAGGCCCCTCATCGAGTATAACAAAGTCCCCTGATCGAGTATAAAAAAGTCCCCTGATCGAGTATAACAAAGGCCCCTCATCGAGTATAATAACGTCCCCTGATCGAGTATAACAAAGTCCCCTGATCGAGTATATCAAAGTCCCCTTATCGAGTATAACAAAGTCCCCTGATCGAGTATAACAAAGCCCTCTCATCGAGTATAACAAAGCCCCCTCATCGAGTATAACAAAGCCCCCTCATCGAGTATAACAAAGTCCCCTAGTAGAGTAAAACAAAGGCCCCTCATCGAGTATAACAAAGCCACTTGATCGAGCATAACAAAGTCCCCTGATCGAGTATAACAAAGTCCCCTCATCAAGTATAACAAAGCCCCCTCATCGAGTATAACAAAGTCCCCTTATCGAGTATAACAAAGTCCCCAGATTGAGTATAACAAAGTCCCCTAATCGAGTATAACAAAGGCCCCTGATCGAGTATAACAAAGTCCCCTTATTGAGTATAACAAAGGCCCCTCATCGAGTATAGCAAAGTCCCCTGACCGATTATATTAAAGTCTACTGATCGAGTATAACAAAGGCCCCGCATCGAGTATAGCAAAGTCCCCTCATCGAGTAAAAGAATGTCTCCTGATCGAGTATAACAAAGTCCCCTGATCGAGGATAACAAAGTCCCCTGAACGAGTATAACAAAGACCCCTGAACGTGTAAAACAAAGATCCCTGATCGAGTATAACAAAGTCCCCTAATCAAGTATATCAAAGCCCCCTGATCGAGTAGAACAAAGCTCCCTGATCGAGTATAACAAACTTCCCTGATCGAATATAGCAAAGTCCACTAATCGAGTATAACAAAGATCCCTGCTCGAGTATAACAAAGTCCCCTGATAGACTGTAATAAAGTCCCCTGATCGAGTATAACAAAGCCCCCTCATCAAGTATAACAAAGGCCCCTGATCGAGTACAGCAAAGGCCCCTCATCGAGTAAAACAAAGGCCCCTCATCGAGTATAACAAAGTCCTCTCATCAAGAATAACAAAGCCCCTCATCGTGTATAACAAAATTCCCTGATCGAGTATAACAAAGTCCCCTGATCAAGTATAAGAAAGTCCCCTGATCGAGTATAACAAAGGCCCCTGATCGAGTATAACAAAGTCCCCTGATCGAGTGTAACAAAGGCTCCTCATCGAGTATAACAAAGGCCCCTGATCGAGTATAACAAAGTCCCCTGATCGAGTATAACAAAGTCCCCTGATCAAACATAACAAAGCCCCCTCATCGAGTATTGCAAAGTCCAATGATCGAGAATATTAAAGTCCCCTGATCGAGTATAACAAAGTCCACTGATCGAGTATAACAAAGACCCCTGATCAAGCATAACAAAGCCCCCTGATCGAGTATAACAAAGCCCCCTGATCGAGTATAACAAAGTCCCCTGATTGAGTATAACAAAGGCCCCTTATCGAGTATAACAAAGTCCCCTGACCGAATGTAACAAAGGCTCCTCATCGAGTATAACAAAGTCCTCTGATCGAGTATAACAAAGTCCCCCGATCGAATATAACAAAGGCCCTCATGGAGTATAACAAAGTCCCCCGATCGAGTATAACAAAGTCCCCTGACCGAGTATAACAAAGTCCCCTGATCAAGAATAACAAAGAACCCTGATCGAGTATAACAAAGTCCCTAGATCAAGTATAACAAAGTCATCTGATAGAGTAAAACAAAGGCCCCTCATCGAGCATAACAAAGACCCCTGATCGAGTATAACAAAGTCCCCTTATCAAGTATAACAAAGCCCCCTCATCGATTATAACAAAGTCCCCTTATCGAGTATAACAAATTTCCCTGATCGAGTATAACAATGGCCCCATATCGAGTATAACAAAGGCCCTTGATCGAGTACAACAAAGCCCCTTCATCGAGTATAACAAAGTCCTCTGATCGAGTATAACAAAGTCCCCCGATCGAGTATAACAAAGGCCCCTGATCGAGTATAACAAATCCCCTGATTGTGTATAACAAAGTCCCCTGATCGAGTATAACAAAGGCCCCTGGTCGAGTATAACAAAGTCCCCTGATCGAGCATAACAAAGGCCCCTAATCGAGTATAACAAAGGCCCCTCATCGAGTATAGCAAAGTCCGCTGATCGAGTTTATTAAAGTCCCCTGATCGAGTATAACAAAGTACAATGATCTGCCCTGATCAACTATAACAAAGTCCCCTTATCCAGTATAACAAAGGCCCCTCATCGAGTACAACAAAGGCCCCTGATCGAGTATAACAAAGTCCGCTGATCAAGTATAACAAAACCCCTTAATCGAGTATAACAAAGTCCCCTGATCGAGAATAACAAAGTCCCCTGATCGTGTATAACAAAGTCCCCTAATCGAGTATAACAACGTCGCCTGATCGAGTATAACAAAGTCCCCTGATCGAGTAAAACAAAGTCCACTGATCAGGTATAAAAAAGTCCCCTGATCGAGTATAACAAAGTCCCCTAATCGAGTATAACAAAGCCCCCTCATCGAAAATAACAAAGTCCCCTGAACGAGTATAACAAAGTCGCCTGATCGAGTATAACAAAGTACCCTGATCGAGTAAAACAAAGTCCCCTGATTGAGCATAACAAAGTCCCCTGATCGAGTATAACAAAGGCCCCTCATCGACTATAATAACGTCCCCTGATCGAGTATAACAAAGTCCCCTGATCGAGTATATCAAAGTCCCCTTATCGAGTATAACAAAGTCCCCTGATCGAGTATAACAAAGCCCCCTCATCGAGTATAACAAAGCTCCCTCATCGAGTATAACAAAGCCCCCTCATCGAGTATAACAAAGGCCCCTGTTCGAGAATAACAAAGGCCCCTGATTGAGTATAACAAAGCTCCCTTATCGAGTATAACAAAGTCCCCTGATCGAGCATAACAAAGTGCCCTAATCGATTATACCAAAGGCCCCTTATCGAGTATAACACACGCCCCTGATCGAGTACAACAAAGGCCCCTGATCGAGTACAACAAAGGCCCCTTGGCGAGTATAACAAAGTCCCCTGATCGAGTATAACAAAGTCCCCTAGTAGAGTAAAACAAAGGCCCCTCATCGAGTATAACAAAGCCACTTGATCGAGCATAACAAAGTCCCCTGATCGAGTATAACAATGGCCCCTTATCGAGTATAACAAGGCCCCTCATCGAGTACAACAAAGCCCCCTGATCGAGTACAACAAGGTTCCCTGATCGAGTATAACAAAGTCCCCTGATCGAGTATAACAAAGGCTCCTCATCGAGTATAACAAAGTCCCCTCATCGAGTATAACAACGTCCCCTGATCGTGTATAAAAAGTCCCATCATCGAGTATAACAAAGGCCCCTCATCAAGAATAACAAAGTCCCCTTATCGAGTTTGACAAAGGCCCCTGATCCAGTATAACAAAGGCCCCTGGTCGAGTATAACAAAGTCCCCTGATCGAGTAAAACAAAGTCCCCTGATCGAGTATAACAAAATCCCCTGATCGAGTATAACAAAGCCCCCTGATCGAGTAAAACAAGGTCACCTGATCGAGTAAAACAAAGTCCCCAGATCAAAGTATAACAAAGTCATCTGATAGAGTAAAACAAAGGCCCCTCAACGAGCATAACAAAGTCCCCTGATCGAGTATAACAAAGTCCCCTGATCAAGTAAAACAAAGCACCCTCATCGAGTATAACAAAATCCCCTTATCGAGTATAACAAATTTACCTGATCGAGTATAACAATGGCCCCTTATCGAGTATAACAAAGGTCCTTGATCGAGTACAACAAAGCCCCTTCATCGAGTATAGCAAAGTCCGCTGATCAAGTATAACAAAGCCCCTTAATCGAGTATAACAAAGTCCCCTGATCGAGAATAACAAAGTCCTCTGATCGTGTATAACAAAGTCCCCTGATCGAGTATAACAACGTCGCCTGATCGAGTATAACAAAGTCCTCTGATCGAGTAAAACAAAGTCCACTGATCAGGTATAAAAAAGTCCCCTGATCGAGTATAACAAAGTCCCCTAATCAAGTATAACAAAGCCCCCTCATCGAAAATAACAAAGTCCCCTGAACGAGTATAACAATGGCCCCTCATCGAGTACAACAAAGCCCCCTAATCGAGTACAACAAAGTCCCTTGATCGAGATAACAAAGTCCCCTGATCGAGAATAACAAAGGCTCCTCATCGAGTATAACAAAGGCCGCTAATCGAGTATAACAAAATCCCCTGATCGAGTATAACAAAGTCCCCTGATCGAGTATAACAAAGGCCCCTCATCGAGTATAAGAAAGTCCCCTGATCGAGTATAATAACGTCTCCTGATCGAGAATAACAAAGTCCCCTGATCGAGTATAACAAAGGCCCCTCATCGAGTATAACAAAGTCCCCTGATCGAGTATAATAACGTCCCCTGATCAGGTATAACAAAGCCCCTCATCGAGTTAAACAAAGGCCCCTCATCGAGTATAACAAAGTCCCCTGATCGAGTACAACAACGTCCCCTGATAGAGTATAACAAAGCCCCGTGATCGAGTATAGCAAAGTCCCCTGATCCAGTATATTAAAGTCCCCTGATCGAGTATAACAAAGACCACTATCGAGTATAAAAAGTCCACTGATCGAGTATAACAAAGTCACCTGAACGAGTATAACAAAGCCCCCTGAACCAGTATAACAAAGATGCCTGATTGAGTATAAAAAGTGCCCTGATAGAGTATAACAAAGTTCCCTAATCGAGTATAGCAAAGTCCAATGATCGAGTATATTAAAGTCCCCTGATCGAGTATAACAAAGACCCCTGATCAAGTATAACAAAGCCCCCTGATCGAGTATAACAAAGTCCCCTGATCGAGTATAACAAAGCCCCTCATCAAGTGCAACAAAGACCCCTGATCAATTATAACAAAGCCCCCTGATCGAGTATAACAAAGTCCACTGATCGAGTATAACAAAGTCCCCTGATCGAGTATAACAAAGGCTCCTCATCGAGTATAGCAAATGCCCCTCATCGAGTATAACAAAGTCCCTGATCGAGTATATATAAAAAGTCCCTCGATCGAGTATATAACAAAGGCCCTCATCGAGTATAATAACGTCCCCTGATCGAGTATAACAAAGTCCCCTGATCGAGTATAATAACGTCCCCTGATCCAGTATAATAAAGTCCCCTGATCGAGTATAACAAAATCCCCTGATCGAGTGTAACAAAGTCCCCTAATCGAGTGTAACAAATTCCCCTGATCGAGTATAACAAAGTCCACTGATCGAGTATAACAAAGACCCCTGATCTAGTATAACAAAGCCCCCTGATCGAGTATAACAAAGCCCCCTAATCGAGTATAACAAAGGCCCTCATCAAGTACAACAAAGTCCCCTGATCGAGTATAACAAAGTTCCCTGATTGAGTATAACAAAGGCCCCTTATCGAGTATAACAAAGTCCCCTGATCGAGTGTAACAAAGGCTCCTCATCGAAGATAACAAAGTCCCCTGATCGAGTATAACAAAGTTCCCCGATCGAGTATAACAAAGGCCCTCATCGAGTATAACAAAGTCCCTGATCGAGTATAACAAAGTCCCCTGAACGAGTATAACAAAGACCCCTGAACGTGTAAAACAAAGATCCCTGATCGAGTATAACAAAGTCCCCTAATCAAGTATAACAAAACCCCCTGATCGAGCATAACAAAGTCCCCTGATCAAGTATAACAATGTCCCCTGATAGAGTATAACAAACTTCCCTGATCGAATATAGCAAAGTCCACTGATCGAGTATATCAAAGATCCCTGATCAAGTATAACAAAGTCCCCTGATAGAGTATAATAAAGTCTCCTGATCGAGTATAACAAAGCCCCCTCATCAAGTATAACAAAGGCCCCTGATCGAGTACAGCAAAGGCCCCTCATCGAGTAAAACAAAGGCCCCTCATCGAGTATAACAAAGTCCCCTCATCAAGAATAACAAAGCTCCTCATCGTGTAGAACAAAATCCCCTGATCGAGTATAACAAAGTCCCCTGATCAAGTATAACAAAGTCCCCTGATTGAGTATAACAAAGTCCCCTGATTGAGTATAACAAAGGCCCCTTATCGAGTATAACAAAGTCCCCTGATCGAATGTAACAAAGGCTATTCATCGAGTATAACAAAGTCCCCTGATCGAGTATAACAAAGTCCCCCGATCGAGTACAACAAAGGCCCTCATCGAGTATAACAAAGTCCCCCGATCAAGTATAACAAAGTCCCCTGATCGAGTATAACAAAGTCCCCTGATCAAGAATAACAAAGAACCCTGATCGAGTATAACAAAGTCCCTAGATCCAGTATAACAAAGCCATTTGATAGAGTATAACAAAGTCCCTAGATCCAGTATAACAAAGTCATTTGATAGAGTAAAACAAAGGCCCCTGATCGAGTATAACAAAGTCCCTTGATCGAGAATAACAAAGTCCGCTGATCGAGTATAACAAAGTCCCCTGATCGAGTATAACAATGGCCCCTTATCGAGTATAACAAGGCCCCTCATCGAGTACAACAAAGCCCCTAATCGAGTACAACAAAGTCCCCTGATCGATTATAACAAAGTCCCCTGATCGAGTATAACAAAGGCTCCTCATCGAGTATAACAAAGTCCCCTCATCGAGTATAACAATGTCCCCTGACCGAGTATAAAAAGTCCCCTCATCGAGTATAACAAAGGCCCCCCATCAAGAATAACAAAGTCCCCTTATTGAGTATGACAAAAACCCCTGATCCAGTATAACAAAGGCTCCTGGTCGAGTATAACAAAGTCAAATAATCGAGTAAAACAAAGTCCCCTGATCGAGTATAACAAAATCCCCTGATCGAGTATAACAAAGCCCCCTGATCGAGTCTAACAAAGTCCCCTGATTGAGTAAAACAAAGTCCCCTGATTGAGTAAAACAAGGTCCCCTGATCGAGTAAAACAAAGTCATCTGATAGAGTAAAACAAAGGCCCCTCATCGAGCATAACAAAGACCCCTGATCGAGTATAACAAAGTCCCCTGATCAAGTATAACAAAGCCCCCTCATCGATTATAACAATGGCCCCTTATCGAGTATAACAAAGGCCCTTGATCGAGTACAACAAAGCCCCTTCATCGAGTATAACAAAGTCCTCTGATCGAGTATAACAAAGTCCCCCGATCGAGTATAACAAAGGCCCCTAATCGAGTATAACAAAGGCCCCTCATCGAGTATAGCAAAGTCCCCTGATCGAGTATATTAAAGTCCCCTGATCGAGTATAACAAAGTCCAATGATCTGCCCTGATCAACTATAACAAAGTCCCCTTATCCAGTATAACAAAGGCCCCTCATCGAGTACAACAAAGGCCCCTGATCGAGTATAACAAAGTCCGCTGATCAAGTATAACAAAACCCCTTAATCGAGTATAACAAAGTCCCCTGATCGAGAATAACAAAGTCCCCTGATCGTGTATAACAAAGTCCCCTAATCGAGTATAACAACGTCGCCTGATCGAGTATAACAAAGTCCCCTGATCGAGTAAAACAAAGTCCACTGATCAGGTATAAAAAAGTCCCCTGATCGAGTATAACAAAGTCCCCTAATCGAGTATAACAAAGCCCCCTCATCGAAAATAACAAAGTCCCCTGAACGAGTATAACAAAGTCGCCTGATCGAGTATAACAAAGTACCCTGATCGAGTAAAACAAAGTCCCCTGATTGAGCATAACAAAGTCCCCTGATCGAGTATAACAAAGGCCCCTCATCGACTATAATAACGTCCCCTGATCGAGTATAACAAAGTCCCCTGATCGAGTATATCAAAGTCCCCTTATCGAGTATAACAAAGTCCCCTGATCGAGTATAACAAAGCCCCCTCATCGAGTATAACAAAGCCCCCTCATCGAGTATAACAAAGCCCCTTCATCGAGTATAACAAAGGCCCCTGTTCGAGCATAACAAAGGCCTCTCATTGAGTATAACAAAGCCCCCTTATCGAGTATAACAAAGTCCCCTGATCGAGCATAACAACGTGCCCAAATCGATTATAACAAAGGCCCCTTATCGAGTATAACACACGCCCTTGATCGAGTACAACAAAGGCCCCTGATCGAGTACAACAAAGGCCCCTGGTCGAGTATAACAAAGTCCCCTGATCGAGTATAACAAAGTCCCCTAGTAGAGTAAAACAAAGGCCCCTCATCGAGTATAACAAAGCCACTTGATCGAGCATAACAAAGTCCCCTGATCGAGTATAACAAAGTCCCCTGATCAAACATAACAAAGGCCCCTCATCGAGTCTAACAAAGTCCCCTGATCGAGTATAACAATGGCCCCTTATCGAGTATAACAAGGCCCCTCATCGAGTACAACAAAGCCACCTGATCGAGTACAACAAAGTACTCTGATCGAGTATAACAAATTCCCCTGATCGAGTATAACAAAGGCTCCTCATCGAGTATAACAAAGTCCCCTCATCGAGTATAGCAATGTCCCCTGAGCGAGTATAAAAAGTCCCCTCGTCGATTATAACAAAGGCCCCTCATCAAGAATAACAAAGTCCCCTTATCGAGTATGACAATGGCCCCTGATCCAGTATAACAAAGGCCCCTGGTCGAGTATAACAAAGTCCCCTGATCGAGTAAAACAAAGTCCCCTGATCGAGTATAACAAAATCACCTGATCGAGTATAACAAAGCCCCCTGATCGAGTATAACAAAGTCCCCTGATTGAGTAAAACAAGGTCACCTGATCGAGTAAAACAAAGTGCCCAGATCAAAGTATAACAAAGTCATCTGATAGAGTAAAACAAAGGCCCCTCATCGAGTATAGCAAAGTCCCCTGATCGAGTATATTAAAGTCCTCTGATCGAGTATAACAAAGTCCAATGATCTGCCCTGATCAACTATAACAAAGTCCCCTGATCGAGTATAACAAAGGCCCCTCATCGAGTACAACAAAGGCCCCTGATCGAGTATAACAAAGTCCCCTGATCAAGTATAACAAAGCCCCTTAATCGCGTATAACAGAGTCCCCTGATCGAGTATAACAAAGTCCCCTGATCGTGTATAACAAATTCGCCTGATCGAGTATAACAAAGTCGCCTGATCGAGTATAACAAAGTCCCCTGATCGAGTAAAACAAAGTCCACTGATCGAGTATAACAAAGTCCCCTGATCGAGTATAACAAAGCCCCCTCATCGAGTATAACAAAGCCCCCTCATCGAGTATAACAAAGCCCCCTCATCGAGTATAACAAAGGCCCCTGTTCGAGTATAACAAAGGCCCCTCATCAAGTATAACAAAGCCCCCTTATCGAGTATAACAAAGTCCCCTGATCGAGCATAACAAAGTGCCCTAATCGATTATACCAAAGGCCCCTTATCGAGTATAACACACGCCCCTGATCGAGTACAACAAAGGCCCTGATCGAGTACAACAAAGGCCCCTGGTCGAGTATAACAAAGATCCCTGATCGAGTATAACAAAGTCACCTGATCGAGTATAACAAAGTCCCCTGATCGAGTATAACAAAGTCCCCTGATCGAGTATAACAAAGTCCCCTGATCAAGAATAACAATGAACCCTGATCGAGTATAACAAAGTCCCTAGATCCAGTATAACAAAGTCCCCTGATCGAGTATAACAAAGGCCCCTGATCGAGTATAACAAAGTCCCCTGATCGAGTATAATAACGTCCCTTGATCGAGTATAACAAAGTCCCCTGATCGAGTATAACAAAGTCCTCTTATCGAGTATAACAAAGTCCCCTGATCGAGTATAACAAAGCCCCCTGATCGAGTATAACAAAGCCCCCTCATCGAGTATAACAAAGCCCCCTCATCGAGTATAACAAAGGCTCCTGTTCGAGAATAACAAAGGCCCCTGATTGAGTATAACAAAGTCCCCTTATCGAGTATAACAAAGTCCACCTTTTCGAGTAAAACAAATACCCCTGATCGATTGTAACAAAGTCCCCTGATCGAGTATAACAACAGAGGCCCTCATCGAGCATATAACAAAGTCCCCTGATCGAGCATAACAAAGTCCTCTAATCGATTATTACAGCGCTCCCCTTATCGAGTATAACACACGCCTCTGATCGAGTGCCAACAAAGGACCCTGATCGAGTACAACAAAGGTCTTGGTTTGAGTAACAAAGTCCCCTCATCGAGTATAACAAAGGCCCCTCATCGAGTATAAAAAAGTCCCCTGATCGAGTATAACAAAGCCACTTGATCGAGCATAACAAAGTCCCCTGATCCAGTATAACAAAGTCCCCTCATCAAGTATAACAAAGCCCCCTCATCGAGTATAAAAAAGTCCCCTTATCGAGTATAACAAAGTCCCCTGATTGAGTATAACAAAGTCCCCTAATCGAGTATAACAAAGGCCCCTCATCGAGTATAACAAAGTCCCCTCATCGAGTATAACAAAGGCCCCTCATCGAGTATAGCAAAGTCCCCTGATCGAGTATATTAAAGTCTACTGATCGAGTATAACAAAGGCCCCTCATCGAGTATAGCAGAGTCCCCTCATCGAGTAAAAGAATGTCTCTTGATCGAGTATAACAAATTCCCCTGATTGAGTATAACAAAGTCTCCTCAACGAGTATAACAAAGACCCCTGAACGTGTAAAACAAAGATCCCTGATCGAGTATAATAAAGTCCCCTAATCAAGTATAACAAAGCCCTCCTGATCGAGAATAACAAAGCTCCCTCATCGAGTATAACAAAAGCCCCTGATCGAGCTTAACAAAGTCCCGTGATCAAGTATAACAAAGCCCCCTGATCGAGTAGAACAAAGCTCCCTGAACGAGGATAACAAAGATCCGTGATCGAGTATAACAAAGTCCCCTGATAGAGTATAACAAACTTCCCTGATCGAATATAGCAAAGTCCACTGATTGAGTATAACAAAGATCCCTGATCGAGTATAACAAAGTCCCCTGATAGAGTATAATAACGTCCACTGATCGAGTATAACAAAGCCTCCTCATCGCGTATAACAAAGGCCCCTCATCGAGTATAGCAAAGGCCCCTCATCGAGTAAAACAAAGGCCCCTGATTGAGTATAACAAAGTCCCCTCATCAAGAATAACAAAGCCCCTCATCGTATATAATAAAATCCCCTGATCGAGTATAACAAAGTCCCCTGATCATGTATAACAAAGTCCCCTGATCGAGTATAACAAAGGCCCCTTATCGAGTATAACAAATTCCCCTGATCGAGTGTAACAAAGGCTCCTCATCGAGTATAACAAAGGCCCCTGATCGAGTATAACAAAGTCCCCTGATCGAGTATAGCAAAGTCCCCTGATCAAACATAACAAAGCCCTCTCATCGAGTATTGCAAAGTCCAATGATCGAGTATATTAAAGTCCCCTGATCGAGTATAACAAAGTCCACTGATCGAGTATAACAAAGACCCCTGATCAAGTATAACAAAGCCCCCTGATCGAGTATAACAAAGCCCCCTGATCGAGTATAACAAAGGCCCCTCATCAAGTACAACAAAGTCCCCTGATCGAGTATAGTAAAGTCCCCTGATTGAGTATAACAAGGGCCCCTTATCGAGTATAACAAAGTCCCCTGATCGAGTGTAACAAAGGCTCATCATCGAGTATAACAAAGTCCCCTCATCGAGTATAACAAAGTCCCCCGATCGAGTATAACAAAGGCCCTCATCGAGTATAACAAAGTCCACTGATTGAGTAAAACAAAGGCCCCTAGTCGAGTATAACAAAAGTCCCCTGATCAAGAATAACAAAGAACCCTGATCGAGTATAACAAAGTCCCTAGATCCAATATCACAAAGTCATCTGATAGAGTAAAACAAATGCCCCTCATCGAGTATAACAAAGTCCCCTGATCGAGTATAACAAAGTCCACTGATCGAGTATAACAAAGCCCCTTGATCGAGCATAACAAAGTCCCCTGATCGAGTATAACAAAGTCCCCTGATCGAGTATAACAAAGTCCCCTTATCGAGTATAACAAAGTCCCCTGATCGAGTATAACAAAGCCCCCTCATCGAGTATAACAAAGCCCCCTCATCGAGTATAACAAAGGCTCCTGTTCGAGTATAACAAAGGCCCCTGATTGAGTATAACAAAGTCCCCTTATCGAGTATAACAAAGTCCACCTTATCGAGTAAAACAAATACCCCTGATCGAGTGTAACAAAGTCCCCTGATCGAGTATAACAGAGGCCCCTCATCGAGTATAACAAAGAACCCTGATCGAGTATAACAAAGTCCCTAGATCCAGTATAACAAAGTCATTTGATAGAGTAAAACAAAGGCCCCTCATCGAGTATAACAAAGTCCCCTGATCGAGTATAACAAAGTCCACTGATCGAGTATAACAAAGCCCCTTGATCGAGAATAACAAAGTCCGCTGATCAAGTATAACAAAGTCCCCTGATCAAACATAACAAAGGCCACTCATCGGGTATAACAAAGTCCCCTGATTGAGTATAACAATGGCCCCTTATCGAGTATAACAAGGCCCCTCATCGAGTACAACAAAGCCCC
>NW_024727554.1:0-15937 GCF_018991925.1 Homarus americanus
GATATTTCCCATTTTTTATGATACAAATTTCCCGTTTTCTATGATAATCTACTTCGCAAAATTAGGTAATATTTCCTCCAAAATTCGACAATCTACTTCCCCGAAAGTCGAATCTACTTTCCCGGAAAGTAGATATTTCCCATTTTTTATGATACAAATTTCCCGTTTTCTATGATAATCTACTTCGCAAAATTAGGTAATATTTCCCCCAGAATTCGAAAATCTACTTCCCCGAAAAGTCGATAATCTACTTTACCGAAAAGTAGAAAATCTATCTACTTTTTGGGAAAGTAGATAACCAACTTTCCCGGAAAGTAGATATTTCCCATTTTTTATGATACAAATTTCCCGTTTTCTATGATAATCTACTTCGCAAAATTAGGAAATATTTCCCCCCGAAAAGTCGATAATCTACTTTCCCGAAAAGTAGACAATCTATCTACTTTTCGGGAAAGTAGATAACCAACTTTCCCGGAAAGTAGATATTTCCCATTTTTTATGATACAAATTTCCCGTTTTCTATGATAATCTACTTCGCAAAATTAGGTAATATTTCCCCCAGAATTCGAAAATCTACTTCCCCGAAAAGTCGATAATTTACTTTACCGAAAAGTAGAAAATCTATCTACTTTTTGGGAAAGTAGATAACCAACTTTCCCGGAAAGTAGATATTTCCCATTTGTTATGATACAAATTTCCCGTTTTCTATGATAATCTACTTCGCAAAATTAGGTAATATTTCCCCCAAAATTCGAAAATCTATTTCCCCGAAAAGTCGATAATCTACTTTCCCGAAAACTAGAAAATCTATCTACTTTTCGGGAAAGTAGATAACCAACTTTCCCGGAAAGTAGATATTTCCCATTTTTTATGATACAAATTTCCCGTTTTCTATGATAATCTACTTCGCAAAATTAGGTAATATTTCCCCCAAAATTCGAAAATCTATTTCCCCGAAAAGTCGATAATCTACTTTCCCGAAAAGTAGAAAATCTATCTACTTTTCGGGAAAGTAGATAACCAACTTTCCCGGAAAGTAGATATTTCCCATTTTTTATTATACAAATTTCCCGTTTTCTATGATAATCTACTTCGCAAAATTAGGTAATATTTCACCCCGAAAAGTCGATAATCAACTTTCCCGAGAAGTAGAAAATCTATCTTCTTTTCGGGAAAGTAGATAACCAACTTTCCCGGAAAGTAGATATTTCCCATTTTTTATGATACAAATTTCCCGTTTTCTATGATAATCTACTTGGCAAAATTAGGTAATATTTCCCCCAAAATTCGAAAATCTATTTCCCCGAAAAGTCGATAATCTACTTTCCCGAAAAGTAAAAAATCTATCTGCTTTTCGGGAAAGTAGATAACCAACTTTCCCGGAAAGTAGATATTTCCCATTTTTATGATACAAATTTCCCGTTTTCTATGATAATCTACTTGGCAAAATTAGGTAATATTTCCCCCAAAATTCGAAAATATACTCCCCCGAAAAGTCGATAATCTACTTTCCCGAAAAGTAGAAAATCTATCTACTTTTCGGGAAAGTAGATAACCAACTTTCCCGGAAAGTAGATATTTCCCATTTTTTATGATACAAATTTCCCGTTTTCTATGATAATCTACTTCGCAAAATTAGGTAATATTTCCCCCAAAATTCGAAAATCTTCTTCCCCAAAAAGTCGATAATCTACTTTCCCGAAAAGTAGAAAATCTATCTACTTTTCGGGAAGTAGATAACCAACTTTCCCGGAAAGTAGATATTTCCCATTTTTATGATACAAATTTCTGGTTTGCTATGATAATCTATTTTCGGGAAAGTTGGTTATCTAACCAACTTTCCCGGAAAGTCGATATTTCCCATTTTTTATGATACAAATTTCCCGTTTTCTATGATAATCTACTTTCGGGAGAGTTGGTTATCTAAGAAACTTTCGCGGAAAGTAGATATTTCCCATTTTTATGATACAAATTTCCCGTTTTCTATGATAATTTACTTCCCAAAATTAGGTAATATTTCCCCGAAAATACGAAAATCTACTTTCCCAAAAAGTCGATAATCTACTTTCCCGAAAATTAGAAAATCTATCTACTTTTTGGGGAAGTAGATAACCAACTTTCCCGGAAAGTAGATATTTCCCCTTTTTTATGATACAAATTTCTCGTTTTCTATGATAATCTATTTTGCCAAGAATTGAGTAATATTTACTGGAATTCGAAAATCTGCTTCACCGAAAAGTAGATAACCAACTTTCCCGGAAAGTAGATATTTCCCATTTTTTATGATACAAATTTACCGTTTTCTATGATAATCTACTTTGCAAAATTAGGTAATATTTCCCCCCAAATTCGAAAATCTACTTCCCCGAAAAGTCGATAATCTGCTTTCCCGAAAAGTAGAAAATCTATCTACTTTTCGGGAAAGTAGATAACCAACTTTCCCGGAAAGTAGATATTTCCCATTTTTTATGATACAAATTTCTCGTTTTCTATGATAATCTACTTCGCAAAATTAGTTAATATTTCCCCCCAAATTCGAAAATCTACTTCCCCGAAAAGTCGATAATCTACTTCCCGAAAAGTAGAAAATCTATCTACTTTTCGGGAAAGTAGATAACCAACTTTCCCGGATAGTAGATATTTCCCATTTTTTATGATACAAATTTCCCGTTTTCTATGATAATCTACTTCGCAAAATTAGGTAATATTTCCCCCAGAATTTGAAAATCTACTTCCCCGAAAAGTCGATAATCTACTTTCCCGAAAAGTAGAAAATCTATCTACTTTTCGGGAAAGTAGATAACCAACTTTCCCGGAAAGTAGATATTTCCCATTTTTTATGATACAAATTTCCTGTTTTCTATGATAATCTACTTCGCAAAATTAGTTAATATTTCCCCCAAAATTCGAAAATCTACTTCCCCGAAAATTCGATAATCTACTTCCCGAAAAGTAGAAAATCTATCTACTTTTCGGGAAAGTAGATAACCAACTTTCCCGGATAGTAGATATTTCGCATTTTTTATGATACAAATTTCCCGTTTTCTATGATAATCTACTTCGCAAAATTAGGTAATATTTCTGAAAATTCGAAAATCTACTTCCCCGAAAAGTCGATAATCTACTTTCCCGAAAAGTAGAAAATCTATCTACTTTTCGGGAAAGTAGATAACCAACTTTCCCGGATAGTAGATATTTCCCATTTTTTATGATACAAATATCCCGTTTTCTATGATAATCTACTTCGCAAAATTAGGTAATATTTCCCCCCAAATTCGAAAATCTGCTTCCCCGAAAAGTCGATAATCAACTTTCCCAAAAAGTAGAAAAGCTATCTACTTTTCGAGAAAGTAGATAACCAACTTTCCCGGAAAGTAGATATTTCCCATTTTTTATGATACAAATTTCCCGTTTTCTATGATAATCTACTTCCCAAAATTAGGTAATATTTCCCGAAAATACGAACATCTATCAAGAAAAAGTCAGATATTACACCTACTTCTTCCCTGAAAAGTAATCTATCTGATTTTGGAAAGTAGATAACCCAACTCTTCCTTTGAAAAGTAGATATTTCCTAATTTTATACAAATTTCCTTTTTCTATGATGATAACTAATTTGCAAAATTAGGTAATATTTCCCCACAAAATTCGAAAATCTACTCCCCGGAAAAGTCGATAATTCATTTTCCCGAAAAGTAGAAAATCTATCTACTTTTCGGGAAAGTAGATTACCAACTTTCCCGGAAAGTAGATAGTTCCCATTTTTTATGATACAAATTTCCTGTTTTCTATGATAATCTACTTCGCAAAATTAGGTAATATTTCCCCCAAAATTCGAAAAATCTACTTCCCCGAAAAGTCGATAATCTACTTTCCCGAAAAGTAGAAAATCTATCTACTTTTCGGGAAAGTAGATAACCAACTTTCCCGGAAAGTAGATATTTCCCATTTTTTATGATACAAATTTCCTGTTTTCTATGATAATCTACTTCGTAAAATTAGGTAATATTTCCCTCAAAATTCGAAAATCTATTCCCCCGAAAAGTCGATAATCTACTTTCCCGAAAAGTAGAAAATATATATACTTTTCCTAAAAGTAGATAACCAACTTTCCCGGAAAGTAGATATTTCCCATTTTTTATGATACAAATTTCCCGTTTTCTATGATAATCTACATCGCAAAATTAGGTAATATTTCCCCCAAAATTCGAAAATCTACTTCCCCGAAAAGTCGATAATCTACTTTCCCGAAATGTAGAAAATCTATCTACTTTTCGGGAAAGTAGATAACCAACTTTCCCGGATAGTAGATATTTCCCATTTTTTATGATACAAATTTCCCGTTTTCTATGATAATCTACTTCGCAAAATTAGGTAATATTTCCCCGAAAATTCGAAAATCTACTTCCCCGAAAAGTCGATAATCTACTTTACCGAAAAGTAGAAAATCTATCTACTTTTCGGGAAAGTAGATAACCAACTTTCCCGGAAAGTAGATATTTCCCATTTTTTTGATACAAATTTCCTGTTTTCTATGATAATCTACTTCGCAAAATTAGGTAATATTTCCCCCAAAATTCGAAAATCTACTTCCCCGAAAAGTCGATAATCTACTTTCCCGAAAAGGAGAAAATCTATCTACTTTTCGGGAAATTAGATAACCAACTTTCCCGGAAAGTAGATATTTCCCATTTTTTATGATACAAATTTCCCGTTTTCTATGATAATCTACTTCGCAAAATTAGGTAATATTTCCCCCAAAATTCGAAAATCTACATCCCCGAAAAGTCGATAATCTACTTTCCCGAAAAGAAGAAAATCTATCTACTTTTCGGGAAAGTAGATAACCAACTTTCCCGGAAAGTAGATATTTCTCATCTTTTTATGATACAAATTTCCCGTTTTCTATGATAATCTACTTCGCAAAATTAGGTAATATTTCCCGCAAAAATCGATAATCTACTTCCTAGAAAAGTCGATAATCTACTTTCCCGAAAAGTAGAAAATCTATCTACTTTTCGGGAAAGTAGATAACCAACTTTCCCGGAAAGTAGATATTTCCCATTTTTTATGATACAAATTTCCTGTTTTCTATGATAATCTACTTCGCAAAATTAGGTAATATTTCCCGCAAAAATCGATAATCTACTTCCTCGAAAAGTCGATAATCTACTTTCCCGGAAAGTAGAAAATCTATCTACTTTTCGGGAAAGTAGATAACCAACTTTCCCGGAAAGTAGATATTTCCCATTTTTTATGATACAAATTTCCCGTTTTCTATGATAATCTACTTCGTAAAATAATGTAATATTTCCCCCAAAATTCGAAAATCTACTTCCACGAAAAGTCGATAATCTACTTTCCCGAAAAGTAGGAAATCTACCTACTTTTCGGGAAAGTAGAAAACCAACTTTCCCGGAAAGTAGATATTTCCCATTTTATGATACAAATTTCCCGTTTTCTATGATAATCTACTTCGCAAAATTAGGTAATATTTCCCTCAAAATTCGAAAATCTACTTCCCCGAAAAGTCGATAATTTACTTTCCCGAAAAGTAGAAAATCTATCTACTGGGAAAGTAGATAACCAACTTTCCGGATAGTAGATATTTCCCATTTTTTATGATACAAATTTCCCTGTTTTCTATGATAATCTACTTCTGCAAAATTAGATAATATTTCCCCCGAGGTTCGAAAATCTACTTCCCTGAAAAGTCGATAATCTAACTTCTCCCGAAAAGTAGAAAACCTATTCACTTTTCGAGAAAGCAGATAACCAACTTTCCCGGATAGTAGATATTTCCATTTTTATGATACAAATTTCGTTTTCTATGATAAATTCACTTTAAATTACAATTATTTCCAAAATTCGAAAATCTATCTCTCCTCTGGAAATTAAGTTCTGATAATCTTACTTTCCCTTGAAAAGTAGAAAATCTATTCACTTGGAAAGCAGGATAACCTGAATCCCTCCTGGAAAAATAGGATTATTTCTCCCCATTTTGGTGATACAAATTTCCCGTTTTCTATGATAATCTACTTCTCTAAATTAGGTAATATTTCCCCCAAAATTCGAAAATCTACTTCCCCGAAAAGTCGATAATCTACTTTCCCGAAAAGAAGAAAATCTGTCTACTTTTCGGGAAAGTAGATAACCAACTTTTCCGGAAAGTAGATATTTCCCGTATTTTATGATACAAATTTCCCGTTTTCTATGATAATCTACTTCGCAAAATTAGGTAATATTTCCCCCAAAATTCGAAAATCTACTTCCCGAAAAGTCGATAATCTACTTTCCCGAAAAGTAGAAAATCTGTCTACTTTTCAGGAAAGTAGATAACCAACTTTCCCGGAAAGTAGATATTTCCCGTTTTTTATGATACAAATTTCCCGTTTTCTATGATAATCTACTTCGCAAAATTAGGTAATATTTCCCCCAAAATTCGAAAATCTACTTCCGAGAAAAGTCGATAATCTACTTTCCCGAAAAGTAGAAAATCTATCTACTTTTCGGTAAAGTAGATAACCAACTTTCCCGGAAAGTAGATATTTCCCATTTTTATGATACAAATTTTCCGTTTTCTATGATAATCTACTTCGCAAAATTAGGTAATATTTCCCCCAAAATTCGAAAATCTACTTCCCCGAAAAGTGGATAATCTACTTTCCCGAAAAGTAGAAAATCTATCTACTTTTCGGGAAAGTAGATAACCAACTTTCCCGGAAAGTAGATATTTCCCATTTTTTATGATACAAATTTCCCGTTTTCTATGATAATCTACTTCGCAAAATTAGGTAATATTTCCCCTTAAATTCGAAAATCTACTTCCCCGAAAACTCGATAATCTACTTTCCCGAAAAGTAGAAAATCTATCTACTTTTCGGGAAAGTAGATAACCAACTTTCCCGGAAAGTAGATATTTCCCATTTTTTATTATATAAATTTCCCGTTTTCTATGATAATCTACTTCGCAAAATTAGGTAATATTTCCCACAAAATTCGAAAATCTACTCCCCCGAAAAGTCGATAATCTACTTTCCCGAAAAGTAGAAAATCTATCTACTTTTCGGGAAAGTAGATAACCAACTTTCCCGGAAAGTAGATATTTCCCATTTTTTATGATACAAATTTCCCGTTTTCTATGATAATCTACTTTGCAAAATTAGGTAATATTTCCCCGAAAATTCGAAAATCTACTTCCCCGAAAAGTCGATAATCTACTTTCCCGAAAAGTAGAAAATCTATCTACTTTTCGGGAAAGTAGATAACCAACTTTCCCGGAAAGTAGATATTTCCCATTTTTTATGATACATTTTTCCCGTTTTCTATGACAATCTACTTCGCAAAATTAGGTAATATTTCCCCCAAAATTCGAAAATCTACTCCCCCGAAAAGTCGATAATCTACTTTTCCGAAAAGTAGAAAATCTATCTACTTTTCGGGAAAGTAGGTAACCAACTTTCCCGGAAAGTAGATATTTCCTATTTTTTATGATACAAATTTCCCGTTTTCTATGACAATCTACTTCGCAAAATTAGGTAATATTTTCCCCAAAATACGAAAATCTACTCCCCCGAAAAATCGATAATCTACTTTCCCGAAAAGTAGAAAATCTATCTACTTTTCGGGAAAGTAGATAACCAACTTTCCCGGAAAGTAGATATTTCCCATTTTTTATGATACAAATTTCCCGTTTTCTATGATAATCTACTTCGCAAAATTAGGTAATATTTCCCCCAAAATTCGAAAATCTACTCCCCAGAAAAGTCGATAATCTACTTTCCCGAAAAGTAGAAAATCGATCTACTTTTCGAGAAAGTAGATAACCAACTTTCCCGGAAAGTAGATATTTCCCATTTTTTATGATACAAATTTCCCGTTTTCTATGATTATCTACTTCGCAAAATTAGGTAATATTTCCCCCAAAATTCGAAAATCTACTTCCCGAAAAGTCGATAATCTACTTTCCCGAAAAGTAGAAAATCTGTCTACTTTTCAGGAAAGTAGATAACCAACTTTCCCGGAAAGTAGATATTTCCCGTTTTTTATGATACAAATTTCCTTTTTCTATGATAATCTACTTCGCAAAATTAGGTAATATTTCCCCCAAAATTCGCAAATCTACTTCCCCGAAAAGTCGATAATCTACTTTCCCGAAAAGTAGAAAATCTATCTACTTTTCGGGAAAGTAGATAACCAACTTTCCCGGATAGTAGATATTTCCCATTTAATATGATACAAATTTCCCGTTTTCTGCAGTAATCTAAGCATACTTAAGGCCGGTAATATTTCCATAAAATTCATCGACTTCCGAAAAGTCGATAATCTGGGTTTCGAAATGAAATTCTATCTACTTTTCGGGAAAGAAGTAGATAAACTCTTTCGGAAAGTAGATATTTCCCATTTTTTATGATACAAATTTCCCGTTTTCTGTGATAATCTACTTCGCAAAATTAGGTAATATTTCCCCCAAAATTCGAAAATCTACTTCCCCGAAAAGTCGATAATCTACTTTCCCGAAAAGTAGAAAATCTATCTACTTTTCGGGAAAGTAGATAACCAACTTTCCCGGAAAGTAGATATTTCCCATTTTTTATGATACAAATTTCCCGTTTTCTGTGATAATCTACTTCGCAAAATTAGGTATTTCTACGAAAATTCAGAAAATCTGCTTCCCCAAAGTGAAGCCGTCTGCTTTTCCCGAAAAGTAGAAAATCTATCTACTTTCGAGAAATGAATAACCAACTTTCCCGGAAAGTAGATATTTCCCATTTTTTATGATACAAATTTTTCGTTTTCTATGATGATAATCTGCTTGCCAAGAATTAGGTAATATTTCACGAAATTGAAAATCTACTTCCCCAGTCGATAATCTACTTTCCCGAAAAGTAGAAAATCTACTTTTCCGGAAAGTAGATAACCAACTTTCCCGGAAAGTAGATATTTCCCATTTTTTATGATACAAATTTCCCGTTTTCTATGTTAATCTACTTCGCAAAATTAGGTAATATTTCCCCGAAATTCGAAAAATCTACTTTTAAGTGAATGGCTCTAACTTTCCCTGATAAGTAGAAAATCTATATACTTTTCGGGAAAGTAGATAACCAACTTTCCCGGAAACTAGATATTTCTCATTTTTTATGATAAAAATTTCCCGTTTTCTATGATAATCTACTTTGCAAAATTAGGTAATATTTCCTCCAAAATTCGAAAATCTACTTTCCCGAAAAGTCGATAATCTACTTTGCCGAAAAGTAGAAAATGTATCTACTTTTCGGAAAAGTAGATAACCAACTTTCCCGGAAAGTAGATATTTCCCATTTTTTATGATACAAATTTCCCGTTTTCTATGATAATCTACTTCTTAAAAGTAGGTAATATTTTACCAAAAAGTCGATAATCTACTTCCCCTAAAAGTCGATAATCTACTTTCCCGAAAAGTAGAAAATCTATCTACTTTTCGGGAAAGTAGATAACCAACTTTCCCGGAAAGTAGATATTTCCCATTTTCTATGAAACAAATTTCCCGTTTTCTATGATAAGTAGATAGCCAACTTTCCCAGAAAGTAGATATTTCCCATTTTCTGTGATACAAATTTCCCGTTTTCTATGATAATCTACTTCGGAAAAATAGGTAATATTTCCCCCCGAAAATTTGCCGAAAATATTTGTAAAATTTCGAGAAAATTTCGAGAAAGTTAGATAATCTACTTTCCCGAAAAGTAGATGCTTACGTTCTTTAGAGAATCCGAACTTACTTTCTTTTAAATTGTCGTAAGTTCGAACTTAAGAGAAAAAATAACTTAAAAGAAGTTATTTAAGAGAAAAAAATCACACGATTTTTCTAATTCTCAAAAGATCGTAAGTATCTACTTTTCGGTAACGTAGATTTTCTACTTTTCGGGAAAGTATAAAAATTGGCTCTTATCATTTTTGCCTTTGGAACATTTTGTTTTCAACTTTTATATTAGGGTTATTATAAACAAAGAAGTTTTTTTTTCATTTATACGACACATTAAGTTACTCTACAAATATTTATTGTAATGATTGACACCAGGTTACTGCTAGGTTAGGTTGCCGTTATGTTACTACAACCTGTGCACACAGGGTCCCATAAAGGCGACGCAACCTGGACCATGCAAGGCTACCAGTGTACTTTGGTCGACGTGTCTCGCCTATCTCATGAGTAGGGGGCTCAGACAAGCCTCGGCACCCAGCCCTTGGCAGCTTCACTGTCCCTAGCAGTGACAGACAGCCTTTAGTGTCATCACATAGCCCTTACTAGCTGTACACAACTACCTATTTGTAAGCCCCCTAGAAACAACATGTAGATCTTAGGGGAGAATCAATCAGCCTCCCCAGAGACACAGATAGCTCTTAAGAGCCTCACACATCCCCAAGTTGCCACAAACATCACTTATCCCCTTGAAGATACACTGCCTTGTAATTAATTTTTAATATGTGTAACATTTGAAAACAAAAACAAAATACAATTACAAAAGTTTGTCCAGAGGAAAAATTCATTGGTTACAAAGTAATTTGTGAACACGTAATAAATAAATAACTGATAATTAAGGTAAATTCTTAAACTGGCATTTTTTTACTTCAGTGCTGTGCCAGCTAGAGTAAAACATTGTGTTATACAAATGAAGATGAAACGACTGTACAAAATATCGTAACTTCAACAATGTTATGACATTGTTGACTTATTTTGTACTTCAGTTTTATTTCCACTTGTATAACGAACTATTTTACTCTTGCTGGCACTGGATTAAAAGATGCTAGTTTTAGAATTTACTGTAATTTTCAGTTCTTATTAAATCATTACAACTTGCTTGTAACATTATGTCACAAGTTTTCTGCATTTTAAGTTTTTAAGTGAGCTGAAGTCACCTTAGGCATTCCATTGGTGGACCACAGCAGTGACGTCACCACTAGTAGTCTACGTCAATGGTGGAACAGACCACAAGAGCAATGACGTCATCACCAGTAGTCTGCCTCATTTGAGAGACAGAAGCCCTTCACTTTACACCTCACAGTCAGTCCTTCCCTCACTCCTACACCTCAGTGAGTCCTTTCCTCACCCCTACACCTCAGTGAGTCCTTCCCACACTCCTACACATACAGTGAGTCCTTCCCTTAATCTCACACATCCTGTGGGATTATTGCTTACTCCTACACATCGGTAGGTCCTTCCCACACTCTACATCTGTAGTCCTTCCACACTCCTACATCTGTGGGTCCTTACCTCATACTACACAATATTGCATGGTCCTTCCCTCACTCCTATAAAACAAATCCTCCTCTCCTCATGGGTCATGGTCCTCCTCTCACTCCTTAGTAGGTCAGTAAATCTTCCTCTCACTCCTTAGGTCAGTAAGTCCTCCTCTCACTTCTTAGTAGGCCAGGAAGTCCTCCTCTCACTCCTTAGCAGGTCAGTAAGTCCTCCTCTCACTAATTAGCAGGTCAATAAGTCCTCCTCTTTTTCATTAGTAGGTCAGCAATTACTCCCCTCATTTACGAACATCACTACATGTCCTTCCCTAGGTCCTACACAACACTACAAGTCCTTCCCTCATTCCTACACAACACTGAAGTCCTTCCCTCAATACTACACAATACTGCATGTCCTTCCCTCAGTCCTACAGTAATCAGTAGATAAACTTTCAATACACCGTTATAATCTATGTTAGCATTTATAAAGACTTGTCGAACCAACAGTAAATATTATTCACAATACAACTTCCTGTCATGTCGGGTAGACTGACTTTAGGATATATTCATCTTTTTCTGTACACAGACATGAGGAGCATCAATTAACCCCCTCAGTCACAAGTACAGTAGCTCTCTAAGAGCCTCACACATCTCCATGTTGATATTCACAATATAGCCACAAACAGCCTCTGGTTGGATCAGACTACCCCTGACAACCTTACATAGTCCTTAAATCCATTATACAACCACCTATGATCACCACACAGCCCTAATTAGCCAAACAGTCCGTGGCGGCGGGATATAAGCCCTGAGGGCCTCACATAGCCCCTAGGAGTGACATACTGCCTCAGAACATTTACAGCAAATGCAATCTTTTTTTTTTACAATTTCAAAGGTTTGCCCACAGGAAATGCTCATTGGTTACAAGTAAGATGTAAAGCTATAATAATTACTTAATTTTACAATAAAATCTTAAAATAACATCTTGTATTTCACTGCCAGGAAGAATAAAATATTTTCTTTTGCAAATGAAGATGAAACTAAAATCCAAAATAATTAAGCTTAACAAAATACTTCCTGACTGTCGAGTTACAAATCCACATAAAAGATTACAACAGTGAATTACAAGTTATAAGCTTCGCAACGCCACAAGCCTATGTGGTGACTCCTATACAAGTCCTTCCCTCAATCATACACAACACTACAAGTCCTTCCCTCACTCATACACCACACTACAAGTCCTTCCCTCACTCATACACCACACTACAAGTCCTTCCCTCGCTCATACACCACACTACAAGTCCTTCCCTCACTCCTACACCACACAACAAGTCCTTCCCTCACTCCTACACAATACTAGAAGTCCTTCCCTCACTTTTACACAATACTACAAGTCCTTCTTTCACTCCTATTCAACACTGCAAGTCCTTCACTCACTCCTACACAACCCTGCATGTCCTTCCTTAACTCCTACACAACCCTGGAGTCCTTCTCTGCTCCTACACAAACCTGCCTAGTCTTTTCTTGCTCTACACAACACTGCAAGTCCTTCACTCACTCCTACACAACCCTGCATGTCCTTCCTTAACTCCTACACAACCCTGCAAGTCCTTCCTTCACTCCTACACAGCCCTGCAAGTCCTTCCCTCAGTCCTACATATTACTACAAGAACTTCCCTTACTCTTACACAACCCTGCAAGTCCTTCCCTCATTTCTACGCAACACTGCAAGTCCTTCCCTCACTCCTACACAACCCTGCAAGTCCTTCCCTTACTCCTACACAACACTGCAAGTCCTTCCCTCACTCCTACACAACACTAGAAGTCCTTCCCTCACTCCTACACAACACTAGAAGTCCTTCCCTCATTGCTACACAACACTGCATGTCCTTCCCTCACTCCTACACAATACTAGAAGTCCTTCCCTCACTTCTACACAACACTGCAAGTCCATCCCTCAATCCTACAAGATACTAGAAGTCCTTCCCTCGTCTACACAACCCTGCACTTCCTTCCCTTACTCCTACACATCACTTCATGTCCTTTCCTCACTCCTACACAACACCGCATGTCCTTCCCTCACTCCTACATAATATTGCTTGTTCTTTCCTTACTCCTACAGTGCTACAGTATCTCTACAGTAGTCAGTAGATAAGATTTCAACACACTGTTATAATCTGTTTTAGTATTTATGTGGACGTATTTAACCAACACTTACATATATACAATACAACTTCCTGTCATGTTTGGTAGACTGAGTTATTTAGAGAATGTTCATCCTTTACTGTACTCTTGATCGTTTCTCTTGTCCATCTTGATGTTGCCTCGTCATCTGTACACCAAGTTATGGTCCTCATCCTCCCTGGAGTAGTATTTTCTGTTAATACCTGTGAAATTAAAATTTTATTAACCAAAAATAGTTTTTTTTTGTATATATTGCAGGACGACAAGAATTAAAATCACTCTTTCTTCATACTGTTATGCCAGCACTCCTCTTTATCAAGAATTTACCACTAGTCAAGTCACACGAGTGGTCACAACAACAAGCAGGGTAAACACTATAATGACTCTTATATTATCTCCACCAGGTTCTCAATAATAACCCTCAGATTAACTCAAAATATAGGTATCATGTTGAAAATGAATCATGAAATGCATAACTTAGCATTATAAAGTTAAGAGACCACAAACAAAGGTCAAGTAAAGGAACAATTTAAGTACAGTACAGATGACCACAGCCTAAATTAACCCAAACCCGAACCTCAGCCTCACCATACACTAAAAAAGTACAAAAGTATACACCACTTATTTCCATATAAATATATCCTGAGTCCAGACCAAATGTACCACACTTGCACCACACACTATCACCAGCCAGGCTCGTCTACCTCCCTGCACTTGCCGTGACCCACACAATGTGGATACCATGCCGCCAATTACCATACTATTTTACCTAACAAATGCACAACGTTAAGCTGATTTACTTATTCCATTCATATTATAAATTAATATATATAACATAGTAGACAATGTTAACATACAGGAACATATACAAAATATTGTTCTACCTACTGAAGAAGCAGTGTAATTACCTCTCAATCAAATATATTCAGTGCCTTATAAAACTCCCTCCCCAAAGATAAAACACTTGTGTTGTATTTTCAGTCTGGTGAATGAGATAGAGCATTTGCTACGAAATTCTCTCACTCCTACACAACATACCAAGTCCATCCCTCAATCCAACACAACATACCAAGTCCATCCCTCACTCCTACACAATACTACAAGTTCATCCATCAATCCAACACAACATACCAAGTCCATCCCTCACTCCTACACATCACTACAAGTCCTTCCCTCACTCCTACACAATACTACATGTCCTTCCCTTACTCCTACACCATATTTACAAACCGTTCCCTCACTCATACACAACACTACAAGTCCTTCTCTCAAACCTAAGCCACACTACACGTCCTTCTCTCACTCCTCCACAACACTGTAGTCCTTCCCTTACTCCTACACCATATTTACAAACCGTTCCCTCACTCATACACAACACTACAAGTCCTTCTCTCAAACCTACACCACACTACACGTCCTTCTCTCACTCCTCCACAACACTGTAAGTCCTTCCCTTACTCCTACACAACCCTGTAAGCCCTCCCCTCACTCTTATGCCACAGTACACGTCCTTCTCTCACTCCTACACAACCCTGCAAGTCATTCTCTCACTTCTCCACAACCCTGTAAGTCCTTCCCTTACTCCTTCACAACCCTGTAAATCTTCCCTCACTCCTACACCACACTACACGTCCTTCTCTCACTCCTCCACAACCCTGCAAGTCCTTCTCTCACTTCTCCACAACCCTGTATGTCCTTCCCTTACTCCTTCACAACCCTGTAAGTCCTTCCCGTACTCCTACACCACACTACACGTCCTTCTCTCACTCCTCCACAACCCTGCAAGTCCTTCTCTCACTCCTACACAGCCCTGCTAGTGCTTCTCTCACTCCTACACAACCCTGTAAGTCCTTCCCTCACTCCTACACAATACTACAAGTCCTTCCTTCACTCCTACACCACACTACAAGTCCTTCCATCACTCATACACAACACTGCAAGTCCTTCCCTCACTTCTACACAACACTGCAAGTCCTTCCCTCACTTCTTCACAACCCTGAAAGTCCTTCCCTCACTCCTACACAATACTACGAGTCCTTCCCTCACTCATACGATACACTACAAGTCCTTCCCTCACTCCTACACGACACTACAAGTCCTTCTCTCACTCCTACACAGCCCTGCTAGTGCTTCTCTCACTCCTACACAACCCTGTAAGTCCTTCCCTTACTCCTACACAACCCTGCAAGTCCTTCCCTCACTCCTACACAATACTACAAGTCCTTCCTTCACTCCTACACCACACTACAAGTCCTTCCATCACTAATACACAACACTGCAAGTGCTTCCCTCACTCCTACACAATACTAAAATCCTTCCCTCACACCTACACCACACATCAAGTCCATCCCTCGCTCCTACACCACACTACAAATCTTTCCCTCACTCATACAATACACTACAAGTCCTTCCCTCACTCCTACACCACACTACAAATCCTTCCCTCACTCCTTCACAACCCTGGAAGTCCTTCCCTCACTCCTACACAATACTACAAGTCCTTCCCCCACTCCTACACAATACTACAAATCCTTCCCTC
>NW_024727555.1:0-10214 GCF_018991925.1 Homarus americanus
TCAAATTTATATACTACTAAGGACGTGTATAGAAGTTTATATAGCATGTATACTGTGGGTCGGTTAGGACGGTAAGACTGAGTACACGAGGCGGCTAATCTTACAGGGAGGAACACGCTCCTTCTCACCTGTCAGTTACCTGTTACCTGAAGGCTCATTAAGTAATCCCACACAACCTGGTCCTAAAACACTTCACACGCCCAAATGACATTTTTTTAAAGGATAAATAAATAATAGTGGAAGAATAAAGTAAAATAAATGTGTATATGAAGTTTGAGTATTATGATAACTGTGTTTGTTGATGTTAGTTGAACGTATCTCTGGTGACTGAATGATGTTAATTTATTTAAAGAACGTCTTGGATGCTATTAGAGAAATGTGTTGATGTTAGTAAGAGAATGAGGTTATCTATCAAGAAAAGTTTGTTGTTATTAGAAGAATGATATGAGCTATATTAAAAGAACGTTTTGGTGTTATAAAATGAATGGCATTATATATATGATTTTGCTGATGTAAAAATAATAATACTTCCTATTTAAAAGAACGTGTTGATGTTATTAAGACTGATTAACGTCTTGATGTTATTTCAAGAAAGAAGTTGTTTACCAACATGAACGTTTGGTATCGATAAGGAATGATGTTATCAAATAAAAAATACCGCGTTGCTTTAATAAAGAATGATATTATTTATTAAAAAAGTCTCGGTATCTTTGGAAGAATGATATTTCCCATTAAAACCATACCACGTCCCTAATGAAAGAATAATATCAATTATTTTAATAAAAGAACGATATTGTTACATTAAAGGAATGATTTTATTTACCAGAACAAGTATAATAAACAAAAGAGAGTCACTGTTACACATACATAAACATTCTATTTAACAAAAGAACATCACAACTAAGCAAAATTATTATTACCAAACGTTAAAAAGAATGTCCTATTCACTTAAAAAAAAAAAATCATGAACTGAAAGAACTTCCTGACTGGATGAATTTAATGAACTTATTAACTAAAAGAACGCCATGGTCTCGTCAACACAAGGGGGAGCGCGGCTTATTAAGTGGACAGCTTGTTTACATTTACTATTGTGACTTTGATCTCTAGCGTACGTTATTATGGATGGTTATTTATCTCTTGTTATTGTGTCGAAATAATGTACCTGTAGTAACCTGTGCTTGTACGTGTATCTGTACTTGAGTCTTTGTACGTCCCCTGATAAAACAACACGAACATTCTATTAGGAGCAGCGTTAAGAGGTAACAAGTGAGAGTATATCTGTCTCTCGCCTCATTCGTCAATAATAAACACGATAGCTAGGCAGGTGGATAAGGAGGCCTAGTCATCCATCTGGCATAACGTAACACACACCAGTGACTCCCTCAGGTATGACGTAACCTGTGACAACTCGCAACCTGTGAGGCACTTGAGAAAATAAATGTCTTTTAAGCTCAACAGATGACGACTTTCACCGTTATGTTGGCTGTAGTTACTTCCTTGTTATTTAGTGGTAAAACTCATACCGTACATGGCAAGTGTTACATTACACGTGACAAGTGGTGCATCACGCATGACAAATGTTACATCACGCATGGCAAGTGTTACATCACACATGACAAGTGTTACATCACGCATGGCAAGTGTTACATCACACATGACAAGTGTTACATCATGCATGACAAATATTGCATCACACATGGCAAGTGGTACATCACACGTGACAAGTGGTGCATCACGCATGACAAATGTTACATCACACGTGACAAATGTTACATCACACATGACAAGTGTTACATCATGCATGACAAATATTGCATCACACATGGCAAGTGGTACATCACACGTGACAAGTGGTGCATCACGCATGACAAATGTTACATCACACATGACAAGTGTTACATCACACATGACAAGTGTTACATCACGCATGGCAAGTGTTACATCACACATGACAAATGTTACATCACACGTGACAAGTGTTACATCACACATGACAAGTGTTACATCATGCATGACAAATATTGCATCACACATAGCAAGTGGTACATCACACGTGACAAGTGGTGCATCACGCATGACAAATGTTACATCACACATGACAAGTGTTACATCACACATGACAAGTGTTACATCACGCATGGCAAGTGTTACATCACACATGACAAATGTTACATCACACGTGACAAGTGTTACATCACACATGACAAGTGTTACATCATGCATGACAAATATTGCATCACACATAGCAAGTGGTACATCACACGTGACAAGTGGTGCATCACGCATGACAAATGTTACATCACACATGACAAGTGTTACATCACACATGACAAGTGTTACATCATGACAAGTATTACATCACACATGATAAGTGTTACATCACACATGACAAGTGTTTCCAACATGCATGGCTGCGTTACATCACGCATGACAAATGTTACATCACACATGGCAAGTGGCACATCACACATGACAAGTGTTACATCACGCATGACAAATGTTATATCACACATGACAAGTGTTACATCATGCATGACAAATGTTACATCACACATGGCAGGTGTTACATCACGCATGGCAAGTGTTACATCACACATGACAGGTGTTACATCACGCATGACAAGTGTTACATCACGCATGGCAGGTGTTACATCACGCATGGCAAGTGTTACATCACACATGGCGAGTGTTACATCACGCATGACAGGTGTTACATCATGCATGACAAATGTTACATCACGCATGACAAGTGTTACATCATGCATGACAAGTGTTACATAACGCATGACAGGTCTTATATCACGTATGGCAAGTGTTACATCACGCATGGCAATTGTTACATCAAGCATGACAAGTGTTACACCAGAGAACTGCTCATCTGGCTGTGGCACTGACTGACAGTCGCCCGCGGCCCAAGAGGCGTGCTGGCACCCTAGCCACCTGTTACTGCTACTTACGGCACTAATGAAAAGAACACAAATAGTACTCAAACAACAACCATAATTACTGTTATTTCTACAACCATTACGACTAATATACTATCACTAATAGTGTTATTGCTGCTACTACTACTTCTATAATAATAATAATAATAATAATAATAATAATAATAATAATAATAATAATAATAAAACCAGACAAATAAGCTAAAAATAGCTGAGATTGTATTGCCTTTCGTTATTTACAGCTAAGTAAAGCGCCAGGAACCAGAAGAGTAACACAGTGGGAAGCGATCACAGTAGGTGGGAGGTGATCACAGTAGGTGGGAGGTGATCACAGTAGGTGGTAAAGGAACACAATCAGGTAGGAGATGAACACAACAGGTGGGAGGTGATCACAGCAGGTAAGGAGTGAACCATCAACTCCTCCCTGTGTCTCACCTACCTGTTTACCTGAAGAAGGACACGCGAGGTTACCTGTGATCCTCCTAGTGTTGTGGTCATGTTCTCGTTCTGATGAAAATAAGTCATATATTTTCGTCCATCATGTTCCTGGATAGCTTTAAACACATAGTAGTTTTAGGTAGAGAAATATTATATCATGTTTGGCCCAATGAATGATATAACTCACCTTGTCCACTATTACACCAGAGTAAATTTGATCTGTGTTAATAGTTAATTATTGATAACTTTAGTCTGTACTGACCTAAATCACGCGTTTAAAGACCTTACAGAAGTTAGTGAAGAGTAGTAAGAAAAAAAAATTACGTATTTTATCTATAATATTTTTTAATGTATTAATTTCTTAAAAATGGATGAGATTTAATTTATGGACAGATTGTATTACCATTTATAATCTGGATATATATATATATATTTTTGTTCATGACCCTGTATGGTAATTTATATCAACACGGTGGATTATTGGGAACGAATTGATTGAAACATGGAAGTAAATATTTTATCTCACACATATTTGTATTAACAGATTCTATGTAGTTAGTTATTTCCAGGTTATTTTTAGGTTAGGTTCAAGTGGGTTAAGTTAGGTTATGTTAGGTTAGGTTAAGGTTAAGGTTAAGGTTAGTTGGAAAGAATTCATTTTTGTTATTTTTTTGTGGGTAAATGAAGAAGAAAGGGAGAAGGAAAGGACGAGAAAGGGCGAAGTAAAGGAAGGAAGAAAAGGAAATAAGGGAGGAGTAAGTAGTACTAGAGGGAGAGGTGGAGGAGGAAATGAAGAACGGAAAGGGGAAGTGGGAAATGAAGGAGGGGGAATGAATGAGAGAGGGGGAAGAAGAGGGGGAGGGGAATATTGGAGGAAGGCGAATAAATTACAATATTATACATTAAAAGAAACAAATTTTAGACTATCATGAACAGGAAAATTTGTTATTATACTAAAAAAAAAAATGCGAGAAAATAATAGAAAGACATTAAGAGATTTATTTCTCAACAACACAGATATATATTAGATAATCATGATAGAAATTAAACTACGAGGAAAAATATCAATCGTGTTAAGGTTTATGAATCTTTACAAAGTGTGTATGTGTATAAGGAACATCAAACCACACTTTGATATTTTTAAACCATAAGAATGACTAAGTTTACCCCAAAGTCAACACATCCTACATAAGTAACGTCTTTACTAACTCAGAAAAAAAAAAAAGTTGAAATTGTTGGATTTTTTTTTTACTTAAGGGATAATAAACCTTTCTAAAGTGAACAACAGCTAAAATATAAACTAACTTTGAACACAATTTGTAAGTGAATATCTGTTTACTGAAAAAAAAAGGTGTATGTTATTTATAGTGAAGAATTTGAATGGATAAATCTTCAAGTTTTAGGAAACTAAATGAAATATAACGGAGATTATCACAACACATAACATAATGAAGCGAGAGAGAGAGAGAGAGAGAGAGAGAGAGAGTAAAACATCAAACACTATACTGACAATATACTAAACACAAATACATCATAAACAACAATTATATTAGTAATAACTCCAGGGTCACCAGCGAGTAGGGTCGTTGTGTTCATCACTTCAGAAACTTCGGTAATTAGTAACATAGACACATCTCTTTGACTTATTTCCTTAACAACACCACAATCAGATAAACAAAATAATAATTAATAATAACTCTCACCTCACCATAACAACCGCGTAATACAGGGTGATCCTTAATTAACCCAAGTAATAATTAGTTCATAACTTCGATTCGAGACGTAACTAACTTTTTACGATATACAGGTTAGGTTAGGTTAGGTTAGGTTAGGTTAGTCTTAGAGAAAGGCATACACACTATCTTACATAATTCCATGTCGATCGAGTGAATATTCTGTGTTACAGGTACAGCCACATCGTTATCTTGACTCGTGGATGTGTGAGGTGTTTCTCTTGTAATATGTGGTATTCACTCGATCTCTACCAAAATCTACAAGACAGTGTTTTGTTGTTCTGAATCACCCTCTGTGTATATTACTTCGTCACCTGTAAAAACATCTTTCTTGCTCTACGTTAAACACAAAAATACAAGGGGTTAAGATTTTTTGGGCATTCTAACACCATTAACAATAAAGTTTGTATATTTTAATGGGTTACGTATGATTTATTGAGTATCCTTAGCTATTTAAAGGTAATATTGATGTGCAGTCAGGGAACAAAAGTTCACTCCCGTGGTGAAACTGAGTCACGGAAATGAATCTCCGAACTTACTTACCCTGACTGTTTCATTTCATTTGGGGTCGATGCTGTTTCATTTCGGGCAGGAGCGAACTTTACCTAATGTAACAAAGATAAAATTTCTAACCTAACCTAACCGAAACATAACCAAATTTAAACAGTAAGTCAAGTGAAAAGTATCAAACATTACTACTTTTTTACTCAATAGGTAAATTTTGGTTCAAAACAGAATTTTATGGGAAAAAATATTATTGGATATTAGACCCGCCAGGCCTCTATGTCTCCATGTTCATGTGAGCCGACCGTCGAAAAAGGCAATTTTCATAACTGAGGTCAGGAGTGTCATGGTGATTGTCAGGGGGAGTGTCAGGGGGAGTGTCAGGGGATGTGTCAGAGGGAGTGACAAGGGGGAGCGTCAGGGGGGTGTCAGGGGAGTGTCAGGGATTCACGGAGAGGGAAGTCAGGGAAGAGGACAGGAGGAAAATCAGGGATTGGGTCAGGAAAGAGGATCAGGGGATGGGTCAGGAGGAGGATCGTGGAAGAGATCAGGAGCTGGGTGAGAGAGAGAGAGAGAGAGAGAGAGAGAGAGAGAGAGAGAGAGAGAGAGTTACAATACACAATATACAACCTTCCATCACGGCCTCCTGATACTCACAAATATCTTCTCTACTAAAATTTGTTCTCAGGTGTTTTGTTCGTCATGAGTTTCAATAAAGGTTAAAAGGTAAAATAAATCTTTAAGCGACGTGAAGCGAGAGTGAGTGTGACGCTCCTCCCTCCTCCCGCGGGTGACTAACACTTGTAAATGTTGAAACAAAACCAACATTTCTCTGTGGAAATTTACGTCGGTATGTTTATAAATATTAGTAAAAATGTCCGAATATATATATATATTTTTTTTGGGGGGGGTGGGGGGAGTGTGCGTATGTTACTGAACTATTTTTACCTGTATTTTTTTTTTATCTTAAACGCGTTGAAAATTTAGTACATCATTAGTGTTGTAAAATTACTTGGAATTATTAGCAATCTGGCTCAGAAAGACAAAATAATTTACAGTAAAAGATATATATTTTTTTCGAATTCAAACATTAAGACTGATAAGATTTAAACTGTAAATAAACCAGGCAGAAGAATATAAACTTTCGGTGTATTATAAACATCATATAAGAAAGTTATCTACTCAATTTATAATACTCTTAACAATGATTGGTCGTCAGCTGGTCTCGTCAACCTGCACGAGCTAAGAGCGCCAGGGAAAATCTATCCGGCTCCGTCAGTCACTCAAGTAAAGCTTTCCGAGAGCTGACAAACACAGCTAAATGATCTTTAAGAAACCATATCGAATCACTCTCTTAAATTCTTGTGTATTTATTTTCTCGCTTATAACAAGAGTCAAGTCACCTGGTTTATATTCACACCTCAACGATACATTATATTCCGTAAAATCACAAGATAAGATTATAATTATTTAACACTCAAAAAATAATTAATTAAAATAAATCTTTTTAACTTAAAAAATCATAAAAACCTCCACAAATACGTTAACAAATTTCCTTAAGCATTTGACACTAAGCTCTATTTTGACATAATTATGTGACTAATACAGTTCACCAGTACAAGAATTTGACTGTTCAAGATGAAGAAGGAGTTATTTTGGATTAAGAGACAAATATGTACTAAAGTGTACAAACATAGATAACATAATTATTTACGTATTGGCTAAACGTTTAATATTAGGATTATATTAGTGATAAAAGCAGACTTTCCTCCTGCCGCCTCTCAAAACCAAGTGATGGGGGGTGGGGGGGGACTGAAACTCGCTTAGGTTAGGTTAGGTTTCATTAGGTGACGAGAGGATAGATTAATTAGGTTAGGCGAGGTTACAAAGTTAATTAAACAGGCAAGAGCACATGAATAAATAAGCTTCGAGTACAACCGGTGTTTATATTATGTTCAGTAAAATTTCACTAAAATCAGAAGACACATAGATTCCCACGGTGTGTTAATGAATACACAAACCTATTATAGTGTTAGCGATGAAGATGAAATTGTAATATGAATCAGAACTTCCAAATGCCAACTATAAATTAATGAGTAATATAACGATACCAACACACTCTCTGTTGCAGCCAATCTTTATTTATTTATTTATTTTATAATATCTTACATTTCCCAGGCAGTCTCATAGGTACTCAGTAAATGGTCACTTCTCAACAGCTCTGACGAAGGTAATGTATGAGGAGAACAGTGAGTCAGCTTCTAGCACTGAGTATAATAATCATACCATAAGTGCCCAGAGGCTACACTTTTCACCGTTTGCTGCCAATGCTTAGTAAAGATTATCATACGACTCGACTGTAATTGACCTCATGTGTCATAATTTTACAGCAGTAGTGATTATTAGACTTGAGAGGTGAGCAAGTGAAGGCGTGTGTATAAGTAGTAAAGTAATCTATAATGATACATTTATGAAGTAAGATATCAAATAATGACACATGTAAGTGGTAAGATAAATTATATAATGACATAATGAACGTGACTGGAATATTGCCTGACCACATTTGCCTCGTGACGTATATTTAACCCCCGTAACTGTTGAAGTCTTACAAACCCGAGATAATTTGTAAGTTTGTTCATACTATTTGTTACCAACTGACGGCCGAGGGGATACGGTACTAACCTCCTGTCCTAAAGTTCACTGGTTCGATAAAGGGCACTTCGATATTACGCACCTGTAAGTGGGTATTTGATTTCACAGTTGGGGAAGTGAAGGCAGTCGCGTGTATTGTCGGCCACGCTGTCTCCTTGTGTAGGCGAAGGCTTGGTATACAGTGTGTACTATATCCGCATTGTCCTTAACGGGTAGTCACGCCCATGGGATCCACTTCCACCACATAACCAAGGACTCGACCATATAGTTAAACACAATAAAAATTTTAAGTCAATACCATCAGTATTTACCAAACCTAACCTCACTTAACTTAACCAAATCTCACGTAACTTAACCCAACCTTACCTAACTCATTCTAACCTAACCTATCCTTGAGATTACAACAACAAGAAAATAAATCATCATTATTTTACAAGTGTCTAGTTTTAACCCCTTGCATACGGGAAGTCTCTCAGTGCTGAATAAAAACGTTTAGTGTTAGCCAGATCAAATTTCAAAGGTGTCGACCCCGTAGTGAAGGAGGTTAAAACTAAGATTAAAACTAAGTTAAAAATTATCGTCCATAAAACACATGACATAAACAAACTATGACGTCATATTCCGGTAAACACGACGCCATCTATGTTTTAAACGACTAATAATTCATCAACCTAATATTTAATCAACCCCCCCCCAAAAAAAAAATAATGAAAATGAAATATTTATATACAATTTAAACTATCCTATCTATATACATTTATTTAAGCATACAAGTTACGTTAAAAATCCGTTAAAAGCTTGACTGTAAATGGATAAAATTAGAGTGACAAAATACACACACGCGACATAAACCATTCGGAACTAAACCTGTCATAAAGTAAACAAGGTATAAACCGTTCATATAAAACATAGAGACAAGGATAACAATGACTTGATGTTGTAATATATGACTATAGGAGATAATTACTGTAAAGGGTCCAAATGTTTGTATGTACCTGTTACAATTATTTTTAGTGAATCACATTTCATTTTCATTTTGACGATGGCATTGTGGAGGTGGGGGTGGAGGGGAGTAGGAGGAGGAGGAGAAGGAGGAGGGGGATGGGGAGGAGGAGGAGGGAGAGGAGGGGGAGGGGTATGGGGGAGGAGGAGGAGAAGGAGGAGGGGGGAGTGGGGAGAAAGGAGAAGGAGGAGGGGTATGGGAGGCAGGAGGGGGAGGAAAGAGGATGGGAGGAGAGGAGAAGGAGTGAGGGCAGGGGAGGAGGAGGAGGATAACGAAGGAGGAGGAAGGTGGAGGAGGAGTATAATAGAAGAAGAAGAAGAAGAAGAAGACGAAGAAGAAGAACTCCCTCATACACAAAATTCTACAATGAAACTTGACTTGAATTTCATGCAAAAAAAAAAAAAAAATATACAGACGAAACATCAGCCAAAAAAACAACAACTTTTGAGTTAGAGAGAATGACAGACAGCAGATAGACATAGTGATAGACAGACATATATAAGCATAGTGGATACATAGTAGTGGATAGCTATACGGATGATAGACACATAGACAGAGAAAAACACACTGTTCTTATTTCCAATTTGCCTTGTCTGTCTATTTCCTTCATCCGTATTTTCTTTTCCTCTTATTTTTACGTCTACTTAATCAAACATTTCTCTCATTTCTCCTCTCTCCCCACATTCCTCCCCAGACGTCATTCCCTCACATTAACTCATTCTTCTTACACTCAATTTTCCTCTCTTCATTATTTCCTATTTGTAATTTATGATCTTGTTCGGGTTTTATATCTTCAAGTTTATCAACGTCAGAAACTTTATCCATTTGTCATATTTTCTTATTTTTTAGTGGCAGTAGCTCTCATTCTCACTTTGGTTCATACTATAATAAGATTAACATTTGCATAATTTTGTTTTAAATATTTCCTTACCTGCTTAA
>NW_024727556.1:0-12678 GCF_018991925.1 Homarus americanus
CTCCCAGGTACGTCCATCACTCCCAGGTACACCTCAGACACTCCCAGTTGCACCTCTGACCTCCCAGGTACACCTCTGACACTCCCAGGTACACCCCTGAGCCTCCCAGGTACACCTCTGGCCTCCCAGGTACACCGCTGACACTCCAAGGTACACCCCTGACACTCCCAGGTACACCTCTCAGCCCACTCCCAGGTACACCTCCGATGCTCCCAGGTACACCTCAGATACTCCCAGGTACCTCCCAGCACTCCCAGGTGCTTCTCTGACCTCCCTGTGTCACCTCTGACACTCCCAGGTACACCTCGGCCTCCCAGATACACCTCAGACCTCCCAGGTACACCTCTGACCTCCAGGGTACTCCTCTGACCTCCCAGGTACTCCTCTGACACTCCCAGGTACACCTCACACCTCCCAGGTACACCTCCTGACACTCCCAGGTACTCCTCTGACACTCCCAGGTGCACCTCTGACCTCCCAGGTACACCTCAGGCACTCCCAGGTACACTCCAGGCCTCCCAGGTACACTCGGCCTCCCAGGTACACTGACCTCCCAGGTACACCCCAGGCACTGCCAGGTACACCTCAGACACTCCCAGGTACACCTCAGGCACCTCCCAGTGCACCTCAGACCTCCCAGGCACACCTAGGCACTCCCAGGTACACCTCTGACACTCACAGGGTACACCTCCAGACACTCCCAGGTACACCTCACACTCCCAGGTACACCTCCGATACTCCCAGGTACCTCGGATACTCCCAGGTACCTCCTGGCCTCCTGGTACTTCTCTGACCTCCTTGTTCACCTCGAGCACTCCCAGGTACCTCTGACACTCCCAGATACACCTCAGACACTCCCAGGTACACCTCTGAGCCTCCCAGGTACTCCTCCAGCAGCTCCCAGGTACTCCTCTGACACTCCCAGGTACACCTCTGACCTCCCAGGTACACTCTGTGACTCCCAGGTACACCGCTGACCTCCCAGACCTCCTCTGACACTCCCAGTGCACTGACACTGCCAGGTGCACCTCTGACACTCCATGTACACCTCAGACACTCCCAGGTACACCTCAGACACCAGGTACACCTCATGCACTCCCAGGTACACCACTGAGGTGCCAGGTACACCTTGCATTCCAGAGCACCTCAGACACTCCCAGGTACACTGACCCTCCCAGGTACACCCTGACCTCCCAGGTACACCTCTGACACTCAGATACACTCACCTCCCAGGTACCTCAGCCTCTGGGGCCTCCCTCTGATGCTCCCAGGGACACCCCTCAGCCTCCCAGGTTCTCTGACACTCCCAGGTACACCTCTGACATCCCAGGTACCTGCTGACACTCCCGGTACTCCTCTGACACTCCCTGGTACACGCATAGGTGCCTCGACTCTCCCAGGTACACCTCTGACACTCGCAGGTACACCTCAGACCTCCCAGGTACACCTCTGACACTCCCAGGTACACCTCCGATACTCCCAGGTACACCTCGGATACTCCCAGGTACACCTCTGACCTCCCAGGTACATCTCTGACCTCCCTGGTTCACCTCTGGCCTCCAGGTACACCTCTGACACCCCAGATACACCTCAGACCTCCCAAGTTACACCTCTGACACTCCGGGGTATCCTCTGACCAGCTCAGGTACTCCTCCTCCCAGGTACACCTGACACTCCCAGGTACACCTCTGACACTCCCAGGTTTCTGACGCTTCAGGTACTCCTCTCCACTCCCAGGTGCGGCCTGCCAGGTGCACTCGGCACTCCATGCCTCAGACAGGTGCCTCGCCCAGCACACCTCAGGCCACCTGACACTCCCAGGTGCACCCCTGACACTCCCAGGTACACCTCAGACACTCCCAGGTGCACCTCAGGGCCTCCAGGGTACACCTCAGACACTCCCAGGTGCCTCTGACACTCCCAGGTGCATCTCGGCCATCCAGGTACCTCCGGCCCAGGTACACCTCAGACTTCGTTCCTCCGACACTCCCAGGTACACCTCCGACACTCGGTTACACCCTGACATTCCCTGGACACCTCTGACCTCCCAGGTACACCATCCTCCCAGGTACACCTCCAGACCTCCCAGACCTCTGACCCTCCCAGGTCACCTCCTGACACTCCAGTACCTCGGCCTCCCAGGTACACCCTGACATGGGTACGCCTCCCAGTACACCGCTGACACTCCAGGTACACCCCTGACCTCCCAGGTACACCTCTGACACTCCCAGGTACACCTCCGATGCTCCCAGGTACACCTCGGATACTCCCAGGTACACCTCTGACACTCCCAGGTGCTTCTCTGACCTCCCTTGTTCACCTCTGACACTCCCAGGTACACCTCTGACACTCCCAGATACACCTCAGACCTCCCAGGTACACCTCTGACACTCCGAGGTGCTCTCTGACGCTCCCAGGCACTCCTCATTTGCTCCCAGGTACACCTCTGACACTCCAGGTACTCCTCTGAAACTCCCAGGTACACCTCTGACCTCCCAGGTACACCACTGACACTCCCAGGTACACCTCAGACCTCCCAGGTACCTCTGACACTCCCAGGTACCTCTGACACTCCCAGGTACACCTGACACTCGGTACACCGCTGACACTGCCAGGTACACCTCAGACACTCCCAGGTACACCTCAGACACTCCCAGGTACACCTCAGACACTCCCAGGCACACCTCTGACACTCCCAGGTACACCTCTGACACTCGCAGGTACACCTCAGACACTCCCAGGTACACATCTGACACTCCCAGGTACACCTCCGATACTCCCAGGTACACCTCGGATACTCCCAGGTACACCTCTGACACTCCCAGGTACTTCTCTGACCTCTCCCTTGTTCCTCTGACACTCCTAGGTACTCCTCTGTCACTCCCTGATACACCTCTAACACTCCCAGGTACATCGCTGACACTCACAGGTACCCCGCTGACACTGCCAGGTACACCTCAGACACTGCCAGGCACACCTCAGACACTGCCAGGTACACCTTAGACACTCCCAGGTACACCTCAGACACTCCAAGGTGCTCCTCTGACACTCCCAAGTGCACCTCTGACACTACCAGGCACACCTCTGACACTCCCAGGTACACCTCAGACACTCCCAGGTACACCGCTGACACTCCCAGGTACACCTCTGACACTCCCAAGTACATCTCTGACACTCCCAGGTACACCCCAGACACTGCCTGGTACACCTCAGACACTCCCAGGTACACCTCAGACACTCCAAGGTGCACCTCTGACACTTCCAAGTGCACCTTTGACACTACCAGGCACACCTCTGACACTCCCAGGTACACCTCCGACACTCCGAGGTACACCTCAGACACTCCAAGGTGCACCTCTGACACTTCCAAGTGCACCTCTGACGCTACCAGGCACACCTCTGACACTCCCAGGTACACCTCTGACACTCCCAGGTACACCTCTGACACTCCCAGGTACTCCATTGACATTCCCTGGTACACCTCTGATACTCCCAGGTAAACGTTCGACACTCCCAGATACACCTCTGACACTCCCATGTACACCTCTGACACTCCCCAGGCACACCACTGGGACACTCCCCAGGTACCCACTGACACCCTCGAAAGCTCACTGCCATCTCCTGGCACACCTCCTGATATTCCCAGGTACATCTCTGACACTCACCAGGCACACCTCTAAACTCCCAGGTACACCCCCAGACACTCCAGGTACACCCCAGACACTCCCAGGTACACTTTCACCCCAGGTACACCTCCGACACTCCCAGGTACACCTCTGGACACTCCCAGGTACATCTCTGGACACTCCCAGGTACATCTCTGACACCCCAGGTACACCTCTGACACTGCCAGGTACACCTCTGACAATCCCAGTTACTCGTGTGACACTCTCAGGTACATCTCTGACACTCCCAGGTACACCTCTGAAATTCCCAGGTACACCTCTGACACTCCCAGGTACACCTCTGACACTCCCAGTTACACCTCTGACACTCCCACGTACACCTCTGACACTCCTAGGTACTCCTCTTTCACTCCCTGATACACCTCTAACACTCCCAGGTGCACCGCTGACACTCCCAGGTACACCGCTGACACTGCCAGTTACACCTCAGACACTCCCAGGTACACCTCAGACACTGCAAGGTGCACCTCTGACACTCCCAAGTGCACCTCTGACACTCTGACACTCCCAGGTACACCTCTGACACTCCCAGGTACACCTCTGACATTCCGTGGTACACCTCTGACACTCCCAGGTACACGTCCGACACTCCCAGATACACATCTGACACTCACAGGGACATCTCTGACACTCCCAGGTACACCTCTGACACTCCCAGGTACACCTCTGACACTCTGAGGTACACCTCTGACTCTCCCAGGTACACCTCCGACACTCCCAGGAACACTTCTCACACTCCCAGGTACACCACCGACACTCCCAGGTACACCTCTGACACTCCCAGTTACACTTATCACACTCCTAGTTACACCTCCGACACTCCCAGGTACAGCTCCGACATTCCCAGGTAAACCTCCGATACTCCTAGGTACACCTCTCACACTCCCAAGTACACCTCTGACACTCCCAGGTACTCCACTGACACTCCCAGGTACTCCTGTGACACTCTCAGGTACATCTCTGACACTCCCAGGTACACCTCTCAAATTCCCAGGTACACCTCTGACACTCCCAGGTACACCTCTGACACTCCCAGGTACACCTCTGACACTTTCAGGTACACCTCTGACACTCCTAGGTACTCCTCTGTCACTCCCTGATACACCTCTAACACTCCCAGGTGCACCGCTGACACTCCCAGGTACACCGCTGACACTGTCAGTTACACCTCAGACAATGCCAGGTACACCCCACACACACCCAGGTACACCTGAGACACTCCCAGGTACACCTCAGACACTCCAATGTGCACCTCTGACACTCCCAGATACACCTCTGACACTCCCAGGCACCTCTGTTCCAGGTACACCTCCGACACTCCCAGGTACACCTCCGACACTCCCAGGTACACCTCCGACACTCCCAGGTACACTTCTCACACTCCCAGGTACACATCCGACACTCCCAGGTACACCGCTGACACTCCCAGGTACACCTCTGACACTCCCAGGTACACCTCTGACACTCCCAGGTACACCTCTGAGACTCCCAGGTACATCTGTGACACTCCCAGGTACACCTCTCACACTCCCAAGTAAACCTCTGACACTCCCAGGTACACCTCCGACACTCCCAGGTACACCTCTGACACTCCCAGGTACACTTCTTACACCCCCAAGTACACCTCTGACACTCCCTGGTACACCCCAGACACTCCCAGGTACACTTCTCACACTCCCAGGTACACCTCCGACACTCCCAAGTACACCTCTGACACTTCCAGGTACACTTCTGACACTCCCAGGTACATCTCTGACACTCCCAGGTACACCTCTGACACTCCCAGGTACACCTCCGATACTCCCAGGTACACCTCCGATACTCCCAGGTACACCTCTGACACTCCCAGGTACTCTCTGACACTCCCTGGTACACACCTGACACTCCCAGGTACACCACTGACACTCCCAGGTACACCTCTGGCACTCCCAGGTACACCTCTGACACTCCCAGGTACACCGCTGACACTCCATGCCTCTGATACTCCCAGGTCTCACCTCTGACACTCCCAGGTACACCCCTGACCTCCCAGATGTCCCTGACACTCCCAGGTACACCTCTGACACTCCCAGTGCCACCTGTGCCTCCCAGGTACACCGTGACACTCCAGGTACACCCCTGACCTCCCAGGTACACCTCTGACACTCCCAGGTACACCTCCGATACTCCCAGGTACCTCCAGATACTCCCAGGTACACCTCTGACACTCCCAGGTACTTCTCGGCCTCCCTGGTTCCTCTGACACTCCCAGGTACACCTCTGACACTCCCAGATACACCTCAGACACTCCCAGGTACACCTCTGAGCCTCCCAGGCACCTCTGACACTCTCAGGTACTCCTCTGATGCTCCCAGGTACTCCTCTGACACTCCCAGGACACCTCTGACACTCCCAGGTACACCTCTGACACTCCCAGGTACACTGCTTGCTCCCAGGTACTCCTCTGACACTCCTGGTACACCTGACACTCCCAGGTACACACTGACTCTCCCAGGCACCTCTGGCACTCCAGGTACACCTCTGCACTCCCAGGTACAACTCTGACACTCCCAGGTACCTCAGACACTCCCAGGTACACCTCAGACACTCCCAGGTACACCTCAGACACTCCCAGTTGCACCTCCCAACCTCCAGGTACTCTCTGACAATCCCAGGTACACCTCTGACACTCCCAGGTACACCTCAGACACTCCCAGTTACTCCTCCGACACTCCCAGTTACACCTCCGCTTCCCAGTTACACCCTGACATTCCCTGGTACACCTCCTGACACTCCCAGGTACACGTCCATCCTCCCAGGTACACCTCAGACACTCCCAGTTGCACCTCTGACACTCCCAGGTACACCTCTGACACTCCCAGGTACACCTCTGACTCTCCCAGGTACACCTCCCAGCACTCCCAGGTACACCTCTGACACTCCCAGGTACACCTCCTGCGCTCCCAGGTACTCCACTGACACTCCCAGGTACACCTCTGGCACTCCCAGGTACACCTCTGACACTCCCAGGTACACCGCTGACTCCCAGGTACACCTCTGATGCTCCCGGTATGCCTCTGCCACTCCCAGGTACACCGCCCTGACACTCCAGGTACACCGCTGACACTCGCAGGTACACCTCGACACTCCATGTACCTCAGACACTTCCAGGTGCACCTCGGACACTCCCAGTACACCTCAGACACTCCCAGGTACACCTCTGACACTCCCAGGTACACCCTGACACTCCCAAGTACACGCTGACACTCCCAGGTACACCCTGACACTCCAGGTACCTCCCTGACACTCCAGGCACCTCGATACTCCCAGGTACACCTCAGATACTCCAGGTACACCTCTGACACTCCAGGTACCTCTCTGACACTCCCTTGTTCACCTCTGACACTCCCAGGTACACCCTCTGACACTCCCAGATACACCTCAGACACTCCCAGGTACACCTCTGACACTCCAGTACTCCTCTGACGCTCCCAGGTACTCCTCTGACACTCCCAGGTCACCTCTGACACTCCCAGGTACACCTCTGACACTCCCAGGTACTCCTCCTGGGCTTGGTACACCTCTGACACTCCCAGGTACACCACCTGACACTCCCAGGTACACCTCAGACACTCCAGGCACCTCCCCAGCACTCCGAGTACACCTCTGACACTCCCAGGTACACCTCAGACACTCCCAGGTACCCATCTGACACTCCCAGGTACACCTCCGATACTCCAGGTACACCTCAGATACTCCCAGGTACACCTCTGACACTCCAGGTACCTTCTGACACTCCCTGGTTCACCTCTGACCTCCCAGGTACACCGCCCAGCACTCCCAGGTACACCTCTGACACTCCCAGGTACCTCTGACACTCCCAGGTACACCGCTGACACTCCCAGGTACTCCTCTGACACTCCCAGGTACACCGCCTCACACTGCCAGGTACACCTCTGACACTCCATGTACACCTCAGACACTCCCAGGTACACCTCAGACACTCCCAGGTACCTCAGACACTCCCAGGTACACCACTGACACTCCCAGGTACACCTGACACTGCCAGGTACACCTCTGATACTCCCAGAAACACCTCAGACACTCCCAGGTACACCACTGACACTCCCAGGTACACCCCTGACACTCCCAGGTACACCTCTGACCTCCCAGATACACCTCAGACACTCCCAGGTACACCTCTGACACTCCTGGGGTAGTCCTCCTGATGCTCCCAGGTACTCCTCCTGACCTCCAGGTACACCTCTGACCTCCCAGGTACACCTCTGACCTCCCAGGTACACTGACACTCAGGTACGCTCTGACACTCCCTGGTACACACCTGACACTCCCAGGTACACCACTGGCTCAGAGTACCACTTGGCTCCCAGGTACACCTCTGACACTCTCCCAGGTACAACTCTGACACTCCCAGGTACACCTCCAGACACTCCCAGGTACACCTCAGACGCTCCCAGGTACACCTCAGACACTCCCAGTTGCACCCTCAGACACTCCCAAGTACACCTCCTGACAATCCCAGGTACACCTCTGACACTCCCAGGTACACCTCAGACACTCCCAGTTACTCCTCTGACCTCCCAGATTACACCTCCGACACTCCAGTTACACCCCTGACATTCCCTGGTACACCTCTGACACTCCCAGGTACACGTCCATCCTCCCAGGTGCACACCTCAGACACTCCCAGTTACCTCTGACACTCCCAGGTACACCTCCCCTGACGCTCCCAGGTACACCTCTGACACTCTTAGGTGCCTCTGGCACTCCCCAGGTACACCACCGACACTCCCAAGTACACCGCTGACACTCCAAGGTACACCCCTGACACTCCCAGGTACACCTCTGGCCTCCCAGGTACACCTCCGATGCTCCCAGGTACACCTCGTGCTCCCAGGTGCACCTCTGACACTCCCCAGGCCTTCTCTGACACTCCCTTGTTCACCTCTGACCTTGCTCCCAGGTGCGCCTCCTGACCTCCGAGGTGCTCCTCCTCTGGCTGGCACTCCAATTGCTCCTCTACGACACTCCCAGGTACACCTCTGACCTCCCCAGGTACACCTCTGACACTCCCAGGTACTCTCTGGAACATGGGGCACCTCTGGGTACACCACTGACTCCCAGGTACACCTCTGACACTCCCAGGTACACCGCTGACACTCCCAGGTACACCGCTGACACTGCCAGGTACACCTCGAACTGCCAGGTACACCTCCAGACACTCCCAGGTCACACCTCCAGACACTCCCAGGCACACCTCCTGACACTCAACAAGGTACACCTCCGAACGCACTCCCAGGTACACATCTGACACTCCCAGGTACACACCTCCGTGCTCCCAGGTACACCTCCGGATACCCACAGGTACACCTCTGACCTCCCAGGTACTTCTCTGACACTCCCTTGTTCACCTCTGACACTCCAGGTACACCACTGAACTCCCAGATACACCTCAGACCTCCAGGCCACCTCTGACACTCCGGTACTCCTCCTGACGCTCCCAGGCCTCCTCTGACGCACTCCCAGGCACCGCTCTGAGCTCCCAGGTACCTCTGACACTCCCAGGCCACACCGCCCCGGCCTCCCAGGTACTCCTCTGACACTCCCAGGTACACCGCTGACACTGCCAGGTACACCTCTGACCTCCATGTTACACCTCAGACACTCCCAGGTACACCTCCAGACATTCCCAGGTACCTCAGACACTCCCCAGGTACACTACTAACACTCCCAGGTACACCCCCAACACTGCCAGGTACACCTCTGATACTCCCAGAAACACCTCAGACACTCCCAGGTACACCACTGGCCTCCCAGGTACACCCCTGTGCTCCCAGGTGCACCTCTGACCTCCCAGATACACCAGACACTCCCCAGGTAAACCCTATGACACTCTGGGTAGTCCTCTGATGCTCCCAGGTACTCCTCTGGCCTCCCAGGTACACCTCTGACTTGCTCCCAGGTACACCTTTGACACTCCCAGGTACACTGCTGACACTCCCAGGAGTGCTGCTCTGACACTCCTGGTACACACCTGAGCTTGCTCCCAGGTACACGCCTGGCTCTCCCAGGTGCACCGCTGGCACTCCCAGGTGCACCTCTGACACTCCCAGGTACAACTCTGACACTCTGAGTACCTCGAACCTCCAGGTACACCTCAGACACTCCCAGGTACACCTCCAGACACTCCCAATTTGCTTGCCTCAGACACTCCCAAGTACCTCCTGACAATCCCAGGTACCTCTGACACTCCCAGGTACACCTCCAGACACTCCCAGTTACTCCTCCTGACACTCCCAGATTACACCTCCGACTTGCTCCAGTTACACCCTGACATTCCCTGGTACCTCTGACGCCTCCCAGGTACACGTCCATCACTCCGTACACCTCAGACACTCCTGTTGCACCTCTGACACTCCCAGGTACAGCCTAACACTCCCAGGTACACCTCTGACACTCCCAGGTACACCCCTGACACTCCCAGGTACACCTCTGACACTCCCAGGTACACCTCTAACACTCCCAGGTACTCCACTGACACTCCCAGGTACACCTCTGGCACTCCAGGTACACCTCTGACACTACCAGGTACACCGCTGACACTCCCAGGTACACCTCTGATACTCCCAGGTATACCTCTGCCACTCCCAGGTACACCGCTGATACTCCCAGGTACACCGCTGACACTGGCAGGTACACCTCTGACACTCCATGTACACCTCAGACACTTCCAGGTGCACCTCAGACACTCCCAGGTACACCTCAGACACTCCCAGGTACACCTCTGACACTCCCAGGTACACCGCTGACACTCCCAGGTACACCGCTGACACTCCCAGGTACACCGCTGACACTCCCAGGTACACCTCTGACACTCCCAGGTACACCTCTGACACTCCCAGGTACACCTCTGACACTCCCAGGTATACGCCCTGACACTCCCAGGTACACCTCTGACACTCCCAGGTACCGCTGACAGCCAGGTAAACCTCTGACACTCTGCAGGAACACCTCAGACACTCCCAGGTACACCTCAGACACTCCCAGGTACACCCCTCACACCCCAGGTACACCTCTGACACTCAGGTACACCTCAGACACCCCAGGTACACATCTGACACCCCTGTATACCCCTGACACTTCCATGTACACCCCTGATACTCCCAGGTACACCCTCTGATACTCCCAGGTACACCCTCTGACACTCCCAGGTACACCTCTGACACTCCCAGGTACACCTCCGTTACTCCCAGGTACACCTTCGATACTCCCAGGTACACCGCTGACACTCCCAGGTACCCTCTGACACACCCCTGGTACACACCTGACACCCCAGGTACACCACTGACACCCCAGGCACACCTCTGGCACTCCCAGGTACACCTCTGACACTCCCAGGTACACCGCTGACACTCCCAGGTACACCTCTGATACTCCCAGGTATAAATCTGACACTCCCAGGTACACCGCTGACACTCCAAGGTACATCCCTGACATCCAGGCACACCTCTGACACTCGCAGGTACACCGCTGACACTCCCAGGTACACACCCTGACACTCCAAGGTACACCCCGACACCCCAGGTACACCTCTGACACTCTTAGGTACACCTCCGATACTCCCAGGTACACCACGGATACTCCCAGGTACACCTCTGACACTCCCAGGTACTTCTCTGACACCCTGGTTCACCTCTGACACTCCCAGGTACACCTCTGACACTCCCAGATACACCTCAGACACTCCCAGGTACACCTCTGACACCTGGTACTCCTCTGACGCCCCAGGTACTCCTCTGACACTCCAGGTACACCTCTGACACTTAGGTACACCTCTGACACTCCCAGGTACACCGCTGACACTCCCAGGTACTCCTCTGACACTCCCAGGTACACATCTGACACTCCCAGGTACCCTCCGATACTACCAGGTACACCTCGGATCCTCCCAGGTACACCTCTGACACTCCCAGGAACTCTGACACTCCCACCCCCCCCTGACACTCCCAGGTACACCCTGACACTCCCAGGTACACCTCAGACACTTCCAGATACACCACTGACACTCCCAGGTACACCCCTGACACCCCAGGCACACCTCTGACACCTGGAGAAACACCTCAGACACCCCAGGTACACCACCTGACACTCCCAGGTACACCCCGACACTCCCAGGTACACCTCTGACACTCCCAGATACACCTCAGACACTCCCAGGTACACCTCTGACACTCTGAGGTACTCTTTCAATGCTCCCAGGTACTCCTCTGACACTCCCAGTTACACCCCTGACATTCCCTGGTACACCTCTGACACTCCCAAGTACACGTCCATCACTCCCAGGTACACCTCAGACACTCCCAGTTGCACCTCTGACATTCCCAGGTACACCTCTGACACTCCCAGGTACACCTCTGACACTCCCAGGTACACATCTGACACTCCCAGCTACACCTCTGACACTCCCAGGTACACCTCTAACACTCCCAGGTACTCCACTGACACTCCCAGGTACACCTCTGGCACTCCAGGTACACCTCTGACACTCCCAGGTACAACGCTGACACTCCCAGGTACACCTCTGATACTCCTAGGTAAACCTCTGCCACTCCAAAGTACACCGCTGACACTGGCTGGTACATCTCTGACACTCCCAGGTACACCTCTGACACTCCCAGGTACACCTCTGATACTCCCAGGCACACCGCTGACACTCCCAGGCACTCCTCCTGACACCCCAGGTACACCGCTGACACTGCCAGGTACACCTCTGACACCCATGTACACTCAGACACTCCCAGGTACACCTCAGACACTCCCAGGTACACCTCAGACACTCCCATTGTAATGATTGTTTGTCAGACCAAAGCTTACAGCCTGGAATTATGTCACATGTAAAGGCACTACAGACCTCGTGGCACCATCACATCCCGGATTGACCACCTCAGGTCGACCCTAGGGACTTGACTTCGTCCGCTAATGACGTGGTTAG
>NW_024727557.1:0-19654 GCF_018991925.1 Homarus americanus
TATAACAAAGTCCCCTGGTCGAGTATAGCAAAGTCCTATGATCAAGTATAACAAAGCCTCCTCATCGAGTATAACAAAGTCCCCTAGTCGAGAATAACAAAGCCCCCTGCTCGAGTATAACAAAGTCCCCTGGTCGAGTATAGCAAAGTCCCCTGATCGAGTATAACAAAGTCCCCTGGTCGAGTATAGCAAAGTCCCCTGATCGAGTGTAACAAAAATCCCCTGATCGAGTATAACAAGGTCCCTAATCGAGTATAAAAATGTCCCCTGGTCCAGTGTAACAAAGTCCCCTGATCGAGTATAAAAAAGTCCCCTGGCCCAGTATAACAAAGTCCCTAGTTCGAGCATACCAAAGTCCCCTGATCGATTATAACAATGTCCCCCGGTCGAGTATAGCAAAGGCCCCTGGTCGAGTATAACAAAGTCCCCTGATCGAGTATAACAAAGTCCCCCGGTTGAGTATAACAAAGTCCCCTGATCGAGTATAATTAAGTCCTCTGGGCCAGTATAACAATTTCCCCTGATCGAGTATAACAAAGTCTCCTGGTTGAGTATAACAAAGTCCCCTGATCAAGTAAAATAAAGGCCTTTCATCAAGTATAACAAAGTCCATTGGTCAAGTATAAAAAAGTTCCCTGGTCGAGTATAACAAAGTCCCCTGATCGAGTATAACAAAGTCCCCTGGTCGAGTATAGCAAAGTCCTTTGATCGAGTATAACAAAGCCTCCTCATCGAGTATAACAAAGCCCCCTGGATGAGAATAATAAAGCTCCCTAATCGAGTATAACAAAGTCCCCTGATCGAGTATAACAAAGTCCCCTGGTCCAGTATAACAAAGTCCCCTGATCGATAATAATAAAGTCCCCTGGTTGAGTATAACAAAGTCCCCTGATCAAGTATAACATATCCCCTGATTGAGTATAGCAAAGTCCTCTGGTCGAGAATAAAAAAGTCCCCTGATCGAGTATAACAAAGTCCCCTGGTCGAGTATAACAAAGTCCCCTCATGGAGTATAACAAAGGTCCTTCATCGAGTATAACAAAGTCCATTGGTAAAGTATATAATAGTTCCCTGGTCGAGTATAACAAAGTCTCCTGATCGAGTATAAAAAATACCCTAATCGAGTATAACAAAGCCCCCTACTCGAGAAAAACAAAGGGCCCTCATCGAGTAAGACAAAGTCCCCTCATCGAGTATAACAAAGTCCCCTGATCCTAGTATAACAAAGCCCCCTGGACGAGTATAACAAAGTCCCCTGATCCGAGTAGAACAAAGTCCCTTGATCAAGTATAACATATCCCCTGATCGAGTATAACAAAGTCCCTAGTGGAGAATAACAAAGTCCCCTGGTCGAGTATAACAAAGTTTTCTAATCGAGCATAACAAAGGCCCCTGGTCGAGTATAACAAAGTCCCCTGATCGAGTATAACAATGTCCCCTGGTTGAGTACAACAAAGTCCCCTGATCAAGTATAACATATCCCTATAACATATCCCCTGATTGAGTATAACAAAGTCCCCTGATCCTAGTATAACATAGCCCCCTGGACGAGTATAACAAAGTCCCCTGATCCGAGTAGAACAAAGTCCCCTGATCGAGTATAACAAATCCCAATGATCGAGTATAACAAAGTCCCTGGTGGAGAATAGCAAAGTCCCCTGGTCGAGTATAACAAAGTTTTCTAATCGAGCATAACAAAGGCCCCTGTTCGAGTATAACAAAGTCCTCTGGTCAAGTATAACAAAGTCCCCTGATCGAGTATAACAAAGTCCCGTAATCAAGTATAACAAAGTCCCCTGATCGAGTATAACAAAGTCCCCTCATCGGGTATAATATATCCTTTGATCGAGTATAATAAAGTCCTCTGGTCGAGTATGACAAAGTCCCCTGATCGATTATAACAAAGTCCCCTGGTCGAGTATAACAAAAACCCTGATCGAGTATAACAAAGTCCATAGGTCAAATATAAGAAAGTCCACTGATCGAGTATGACAAAGTCCCCTGATCAAGTATAAAAAAGTCCCCTGGTCGAGTATAACAAAGTCCCCTGATTGAGTATAACAAAGTTCACTTATCAAGTATAACAAAGTCCCCTAATCGAATATAACAAAGTCCCCTGGTCGAGTATAGCAAACTCCCCTAATCGAGTATAACAAAGCCTCCTCATCGAGCATAACAAAGGCCCCTAATCGAGTATAACAAAGTCCCCTGATTGAGAATAACAAAGTCCCCTGATCGAGTATAACAAAGTCCTCTGGATGAGTATAACAAAGTCCTCTGATCGAGTATTACATATCCCCTGATCGAGTATAACAAAGTCCTCTGGTCGAGTATAAAAAAGTCCCCTGATCGCTTATAACAAAGTCCCCTAGTCGTGTATAACAAAGTCCCCTGATCGAGGATAACAAAGTCCCCTGATCGAGTATAACAAAGCCCCCTGGATGAGTATAACAAAGTTACCTGATCGAGTATAATAAAGTCCCCTGATCAAGTATAACAAAGTCCCCTGGTCCAGAATAACAAAGTCCCCTGATCGAGTATAGCATATCCCCTAATCGAGTATAACAAACTCCCCTGATCCTAGTATAACAAAGCCCCCTGGACGAGTATAACAATGTCCCCTGAACCGAGTAAAACAAAGTCCCTTTTCGAGTAAAACATATCCCCTCATCGAGTATAACAAAGTCCCTGGTGGAGAATAACAAAGTCCCCTGGTCGAGTATAACAAAGTTTTCTAATCGAGAATAACAAAGGCCCCTGGTCGAGTATAACAAAGTCCCCTGATCGAGTATAACAAAGTCCCCCGGTTGAGTATAACAAAGTCCCCTGAACGAGTATAATTAAGTCCCCTGGGCCAGTATAACAAAGTCCCCTGATCGAGTATAACAAAGTCTCCTGGTTGAGTATAACAAAGTCCCCTGGACGAGTATAACAAAGTCCCCTGATCCGAGTAGAACAAATTCCCTTGATCAAGTATAACATATCCCCTGATCGAGTATAACAAAGTCCCTAGTGGAGAATAACAAAGTCCCCTGGTTGAGTATAACAAAGTTTTCTAATCGAGCATAACAAAGGCCCCTGGTCGAGTATAAAAAGTCCCCTGATCGAGTATAACAATGTCCCCTGGTTGAGTACAACAAAGTCCCCTGATCAAGTATAACATATCCCTAAAACATATCCCCTGATTGAGTATAACAAAGTCCCCTGATACTAGTATAACAAAGCCCCCTGGACGAGTATAACAAAGTCCCCTGATCCGAGTAGAACAAAGTCCCCTGATCGAGTATAACAAATCCCATGATCGAGTATAACAAAGTCCCTTGTGGAGAATAACAAAGTCCCCTGGTCGAGTATAACAAAGTTTTCTAATCGAGCATAACAAAGGCCCCTGTTCGAGTATAACAAAGTCCTCTGATCAAGTATAACAAAGTCCCCTGATCGAGTATAACAAATTCCCGTAATCAAGTATAACAAAGTCCCCTGATCGAGTATAACAAAGTCCCCTCATCGAGTATAACATATCCTTTGTTCGAGTATAATAAAGTCCTCTGGTCGAGTATGACAAAGTCCCCTGATCGATTATAACAAATTCCCTGGTCGAGTATAACAAAAACCCTGATCGAGTATAACAAAGGCCCCTCATCGAGTATAGCAAAGTCCATAGGTAAAATATAAGAAAGTCCACTGATCGAGTATGACAAAGTCCCCTGATCAAGTATAAAAAAGTCCTCTGGTCGAGTATAACAAAGTCCCCTGATTGAGTATAACAAAGTTCACTTATCGAGTATAACAAAGTCCCCTAATCGGGTATAACAAAGTCCCCTGGTCGAATATAGCAAACTCCCCTGATCGAGTATAACAAAGCCTCCTCATCGAGCATAACAAAGGCCCCTAATCGAGTATAACAAAGTCCCCTGATTGAGTATAACAAAGTCCCCTGATCGAATATAACAAAGTCCTCTGGATGAGTATAACAAAGTCCCCTGATCGAGTATAACATATCCCCTGATCGAGTATAACAAAGTCCTCTGGTCGAGTATAAAAAAGTCACCTGATCGCTTATAACAAAGTCCCCTAGTCGTGTATAACAAAGTCCCCTGATCGAGGATAACAAAGTCCCTGGTGGAGTATAACAAAGTCCCCTGATCGAGTATAAAATATCCCCTGATCGAGTATAACAAATTCCCTGGTGGAGTATAACAAAGTCCCCTGATCGAGTATAACAAAGTATCCACGTCGAGATAACAAATTTTTCTAATCGAGTATAACAAAGGCCCCTGGTCGAGTATAACAAAGTCCCCTGATCGTGTATAACAAAAGTCCCCTGATCGAGTATAACAAAGTCCCATTGATCGAGTATAAAAAAGTCCCCTGGCCCAGTATAACAAAAGCCCATCATCGAGAGTATAACAAAGTCCCCTGGTCGAGTATAACAAAGCCCCCTGGACGAGTATAACAAAGTTCCCTGTTCGAGTATAACAAAGTCCCATAATCGAGTATAACAAAGTCCCCTGGTCAAGTATAACAAAGTCCCCTGATCGATTATAACAAAGTCCCTTGGTCGAGTATAACAATGGCCGTGGTCGAGTTAGACAAAGTCCCATGATCGAGTATAACAAAAACCCCTGATCGAGTATAACAAAGCCCCCTGATCGAATATAACAAAGTTCCCTGATCGAGTATAACATATCCCCTGATCGAATATAACAAAGTCCCTGGTGGAGTATAACAAAGTCCCCTGATCGAGTATGACAAAGTCTCCTGGTCGAGTATAACAAAGTTTTCTAATCGAGTATTACAAAGGCCCCTCGACGAGTATAACAAAGTCCTCTAATCAAGTATAACATATCCCCTGATTGAGTATAATAAAGTCCCCTTATCGAGTATAACAAAGTCCCCCGGTCGAGTATAGCAAAGGGCCCTGATCGAGTAAGACAAAGTCCCCTGATCGAGTATAACAAAGTCCCCTAATCGAGTATAACAAAGCCCCCTGGATGAGTATAACAAAGTTCCCTGATCAAAAGGTATAACAAAAGTCCCTGAAGAGTATAATTAAGTCCCTGGTCGAGTATAACTAAGTCCCTGATCGAGTATAACAAGTCCTGTTTTGAGTATAACAAAGCCCTGATCAAATTATAACAAAGGCCCCTCATCGAGTATAACAAAGTCCATTGGTCCAAGTAAAAAAGTTCCTTGTCATTATAACCGAAGTCCTGATAAAGGTATAGCAAAGACCTGGTCGAGTATAGCAAAGTCTGATAAAGTATAACAAAGCCTCCTGATCCGAATATAACAAAGTCCCTGATCGAGTATAACAAAGCCCCTGGATGGAGTATAACAAAGCCTCCTGATCGAGTATAACAAAGTCTCCTGGATGAGAATAACAAAGTTCCCTGATCGAGTATAACAAAGTCCACTGATCGAGTATAACAAAGTCCCCTGGTCCAGTATAACAAAGTCCCCTGATCGAGAATAATAAAGACCCCTGGTTGAGTATAACAAAGTCCTCTGGTCGAGAATAAAAAAGTCCCCTGATCGAGTATAACAAAGTCCCCTGGTCGATATAACAAAGTCCCCTCATCGAGTATAACAAAGGTCCCTCATCGAGTAAAACAAAGTCCATTGGTCAAGTATAAAAAAGTTCCCTGGTCGATTATAACAAAGTCTCCTGATCGGTATAAAAATACCTAACCCGGAGTATAACAAAGACCCATAACAAAGGAAAAACAAAAGTCCCCTGATCGAGTATAACAAGGTCCTGATGAGTATAACAAAGCCCCTGGATGAGTATAACAAAGTTCCTGATCGAGTATAACAAGTCCCTGATCGAGTATAACAAATTCCCCTGGGCCAGTATAACAAAGTCCCCTGATCGAGTATAACATATCCCCTGATCGAGTATAACAACGTCTCCTGGCCCAGGTTAACAAAGTCCCCAGATCGAGCATAACAAAGTCACCTAATCGATTATAACAAAGTCCCCTGGTCGAGTACAACAAAGGGCCCTGATCGAGTAAGACAAAGTCCCCTCATCGAGTATAACAAATTCCCCTGATCCTAGTATAACAAAGCCCCCTGGACGAGTATAACAAAGTCCCCTGATCCGAGTAGAACAAAGTCCCCTAATCAAGTAAAACAAAGTCCCCTGGTCAAGTATAACAAAGTCCCCTGATCGAGTATAACATATCCCCCTCTCGAGTATTACAAAGTCTCCTGGCCCAGTATAACAAAGTCTCCAGATCGAGCGTAACAAAGTCCCCTGATCGATTATAACAAAGTCCCCTGGTCGAGTATAACAATGGCCCTCGTCGAGTTAGACAAAGTCCCCTGATCGAGTATAACAAAGACCCCTGATCGAGTATAACAAAGCCCCCTGGACGAGTATAACAAAGAACCCTGATCGAGTATAACAAAGTTCCCTGATCGAGAATAACATATCCCCTGATCGAATATAACAAAGTCCCTGGTGGAGTATAACAAAGTCCCCTGATCGAGTATCACAAAGTCTCCTGGTCGAGTATAACAAAGTTTTCTAATCGAGTATTACAAAGGCCCCAAGACGAGTATAACAAAGTCCTCTGATCAAGTATAACATATCCCCTGATTGAGTATAATAAAGTCCCCTTATCGAGTATAACAAAGTCCCCCGGTCGAGTTTAGCAAAGGGCCCTGATCGAGTAAGACAAAGTCCTCTGATCGAGTATAACAAAGTCCCCTGATCGAGTATAACAAAGCCCCCTGGATGAGTATAACAAAGTTCCCTGATCGAGTATAACAAAGTCCCCTGAGCGAGTATAATTAAGTCCCCTGGTCCAGTATAACAAAGTCCCCTGATCGAGTATAACAAAGTCCCCCGTTTGAGTATAACAAAGCCCCCTGATCAAGTATAACAAAGGCCCCTCATCGAGTATAACAAAGTCCATTGGTCAAGTAAAAAAAAGTTCCCTTGTCGAGTATAACAAAGTCCCTGATCGAGTATAACAAAGACCCTGGTCGAGTATAGCAAAGTCCCCTGATCGAGTATAACAAAGCCTCCTGATCGAATATAACAAAGTCCCCTGATCGAGTATACCAAGCCCCCTGGATGAGTATAACAAAGTTCCCTGATCGAGTATAACAAAGTCCCCTGATCGAATATAACAAAGTCCCCTGGTCCAGTACAACAAAGTTCCTTGATCGAGTATAACAAAGTCCCCTGGTTGAGTATAACAAAGTCCCCTGATCAAGTATAACATATCCCCTGATTGGGTATAACAAAGTCCTCTGGTCGAGAATAAAACAGTCCCCTGATCGAGTATAACAAAGTCCCCTGGTCGAGTATAACAAAGTCCCCTCATCGAGTATAACAAAAGCCCCTCATCGAATATAACAAAGTCCATTGGTCAAGTATAAAAAAGTTCCCTGGTCGAGTATAACAAAGTCTCCTGATCGAGTATAAAAATACCCTAACCGAGTATAACAAAGACCCCTGCTCGAGAAAAACAAAGTCCCCTGATCGAGTATAACAAAGTCCCCTGATAGAGTATAACAAAGCCCCCTGGATGAGTATAACAAAGTTCCCTGATCGAGTATAACAAAGTCCCCTGATCGAGTAAAACAAATTCCCCTGGGCCAGTATAACAAAGTCCCCTGATCGAGTATAACATATCCCCTGATCGAGTATAACAACGTCTCCTGGCCCAGGTTAACAAAGTCCCCAGATCGAGCATAACAAAGTCCCCTAATCGATTATAACAAAGTCCCCTGGTCGAGTATAACAATGGCCCTCGTCGAGTTAGACAAAGTCCCCTGATCGAGTATAACAAAGACCCCTGATCGAGTATAACAAAGCTCCCTGGACGAGTATAACAAAGACCCCTGATCGAGTATAACAAAGTTCCCTGATCGAGAATAACATATCCCCTGATCGAATATAACAAACTCCCTGGTGGAGTATAACAAAGTCCCCTGATCGAGTATCACAAAGTCTCCTGGTCGAGTATAACAAAGTTTTCTAATCGAGTATTACAAAGGCCCCAAGACGAGTATAACAAAGTCCTCTGATCAAGTATAACATATCCCCTCATCGAGTATAACAAAGTCCATTGGTCAAGTAAAAAAAAGTTCCCTTGTCGATTATAACAAAGTCCCTTATCGAGTATAACAAAGTCCCCCCATCGAGTTTAGCAAAGGGCCCTGATCGAGTAAGACAAAGTCCCCTGATCGAGTATAACAAAGTCCCCTGATCGAGTATAACAAAGCCCCCTGGATGAGTATAACAAAGTTCCCTGATCGAGTATAACAAAGTCCCCTGAGCGAGTATAATTAAGTCCCCTGGTCCAGTATAACAAAGTCCCTTGATTGCGTATAACAAAGTCCCCTGGTTCAGTATAACAAAGTTCCCTGATCAAGTATAACAAAGGCCCCTCATCGAGTATAACAAAGTCCATTGGTCAAGTAAAAAAAAGTTCCCTGGTCGAGTATAACAAAGTCCCTGATCGACTATAACAATGTCCCCTGGTCGAGTATAGCAAAGTCCCCTGATCGAGTATAACAAAGCCTCCTGATCGAATATAACAAAGTCCCCTAATCGAGTATAACAAAGCCCCCTGGATGAGTATAACAAAGATCCCTGATCGAGTATAACAAAGTCCCCTGATCGAGAATAACAAAGTCCCCTGGTCCAGTATAACATTTTCCCTGAACGAGTATAACAAAGTCCCCTGGTTGAGTATAACAAAGTCCCCTGATCAAGTATAACATATGCCCTGATTTTGTATAACAAAGTCCTCTGGTCGAGAATAAAAAAGTCCCCTGATCGAGTATAACAAAGTCCCCTGGTCGAGTATAACAAAGTCCCCTCTTCGAGTATAACAAAGGCCCCTCATCGAGTATAACAAAGTCCATTGGTCATGTATAAAAAAGTTCCCTGGTCGAGTATAACAAAATCCCTTCATCGAGTATAACAAAGTCCCCTGGATCGAGTATAGCAAAGTCCCCTGATCGAGTATAACAAGGCCTCCTGATCGAGTATAACAAAATCCCCTAATCGAGTATAACAAAGCCACCTGCTCGAGTATAACAAAGTCCCCTGATCGAGTATAACAAAGTCCCCTGATCGAGTATAAAAAAGCCCCCTCGATGAGTATAACAAAGTTCCCTGATCGAGTATAACAAAGTCCCCTGATCGAGTATAACAAAGTCCCCTGGTCCAGTATAACAAAGTCCCTGATCGAGTATAACATATCCCTAATCGAGTATAACAAAGTCCCTGATCCTGAGTATAACAAAGCCCCTGGACGAGTATAGCAAAATCCCTGATCCGGGTAGAACAAAAGTCCCTGATCGAGTATAACAAATCCATGATCAGTATAACAAAGTCCCTTAACGGAGAATAACAGAATCCCCTGGTCGAGTATAACAAGGATTTTTCTAATCGAGCATAACAAAAGGCCCTGTTCGAGTATAACAAGTCCTCTGATCCAAGTATAACAAAGTCCCCTGATCGAGTATAACAAATTCCCGTAATCAAGTATAACAAAGTCCCCTGATCGAGTATAACAAAGTCCCCTCATCGAGTATAACATATCCTTTGTTCGAGTATAATAAAGTCCTCTGGTCGAGTATGACAAAGTCCCCTGATCGATTATAACAAAGTCCCCTGGTCGAGTATAACAAAAACCCTGATCGAGTATAACAAAAGCCCCTCATCGAGTATAGCAAAGTCCATAGGTCAAATATAAGAAAGTCCACTGATCGAGTATGACAAAGTCCCCTGATCAAGTATAAAAAAGTCCCCTGGTCGAGTATAACAAAGTCCCCTGATTGAGTATAACAAAGTTCACTTATCGAGTATAACAAAGTCCCCTAATCGGGTATAACAAAGTCCCCTGGTCGAGTATAGCAAACTCCCCTGATCGAGTATAACAAAGCCTCCTCATCGATAACAAAGGCCCCTAATCGAGTATAACAAAGTCCCCTGATTGAGTATAACAAAGTCCCCTGATCGAATATAACAAAGTCCTCTGGATGAGTATAACAAAGTCCCCTGATCGAGTATAACATATCCCTGATCGAGTATAACAAAGTCCTCTGGTCGAGTATAAAAAAGTCCCCTGATCGCTTATAACAAAGTCCCCTAGTCGTGTATAACAAAGTCCCCTGATCGAGGATAACAAAGTCCCTGGTGGAGTATAACAAAGTCCCCTGATCGAGTATAACATATCCCCTGATCGAGTATAACAAATTCCCTGGTGGAGTATAACAAAGTCCCCTGATCGAGTATAAAATGTATCCACGTCGAGATAACAAATTTTTCTAATCGAGTATAACAAAGGCCCCTGGTCGAGTATAACAATGTCCCCTGATCGTGTATAACAAAAGTCCCCTGATCGAGTATAACAAAGTCCCATTGATCGAGTATAAAAACGTCCCCTGGCCCAGTATAACAAAGTCCCAGATCGAGCATAACAAAGTCCCCTGATCGATTATAACAAAGTCCCCTGGTCGAGTATAACAAAGTCCCCTGATCGAGTATAACAAAGTCCCCTGGTCGAGTATAACAAAGTCCCCTGATTGAGTATAACAAAGCCCCATCATCGAGTATAACAAAGTCCCCTAATCGAGTATAACAAAGCCCCCTGGACGAGTATAACAAAGTTCCCTGTTCGAGTATAACAAAGTCCCCTGATCGAGTATAACAAAGTCCCCTGGTCGAGTATAACAAAGTCCCCTGATTGAGTATAACAAAGCCTCCTGATCGAATATAACAATGGTCAGGTCGAGTTAGACAAAGTCCTATGATCGAGTATAACAAAGTCCCTGATCGAGTATAACAAAGCCCCCTGGATCGAATAAATATAACAAAGTTCCCTTGATCGAGTATAACATATCCCTCCTGATCGAATATAACAAAGTCCCTGGTGGAGTATAACAAAGTCCCTGATCGAGTATATCACAAAGTCTCCTGTCGAGTATAACAAAGTTTCTAATCGAGTTACAAAGGCCCCTCGGACGCAGTATAAATCTAAGTCCTCTAATCAAGTATAACATATCCCCTGATTGAGTATAATAAAGTCCCCTTATCGAGTATAACAAAGTCCCCCGGTCGAGTATAGCAAAGGGCCCTGATCGAGTAAGACAAAGTCCCCTGATCGAGTATAACAAAGTCCCCTAATCGAGTATAACAAAGCCCCCTGGATGAGTATAACAAAGTTCCCTGATCGAGTATAACAAAGTCCCCTGAGCGAGGATAATTAAGTCCCCTGGTCCAATATAACAAAGTCCCCTGATCGAGTATAACAAAGTCCCCTGTTTGAGTATAACAAAGCCCCCTGATCAAGTATAACAAAGGCCCCTCATCGAGTATAACAAAGTCCATTGGTCAAGTAAAAAAAAGTTCCCTTGTCGAGTATAACAAAGTCCCTGATCGAGTATAACAAAGACCCTGGTCGAGTATAGCAAAGTCCCCTGATCGAGTATAACAAAGCCTCCTGATCGAATATAACAAAGTCCCCTGATCGAGTATAACAAAGCCCCCTGGATGAGTATAACAAAGTTCCCTGATCGAGTATAACAAAGTCCCCTGATCGAGTATAACAAAGTCCCCTGGTCCAGTATAACAAAGTTCCTTGATCGAGTATAACAAAGTCCCCTGGTTGAGTATAACAACGTCCCCTGATCAAGTATAACATATCCCCTGATTGAGTATAACAAAGTCCTCTGGTCGAAAATAAAACAGTCCCCTGATCGAGTATAACAAAGTCCCCTGGTCGAGTATAACAAAGTCCCCTCATCGAGTATAACAAAAGCCCCTCATCGAATATAACAAAGTCCATTGGTCAAGTATAAAAAAGTTCCCTGGTCGAGTATAACAAAGACCCCTGCTCGAGAAAAACAAAGTCCCCTGATCGAGTATAACAAAGTCCCCTGATAGAGTATAACAAAGCCCCCTGGATGAGTATAACAAAGTTCCCTGATCGAGTATAACAAAGTCCCCTGATCGAGTATAACAAATTCCCCTCGGCCAGTATAACAAAGTCCCCTGATCAAGTATAACATATCCCCTGATCGAGTATAACAAAGTCTCCTGGCCCAGGTTAAAGTCCCCAGATCGAGCATAACAAAATCACCTAATCGATTATAACAAAGTCCCCTGGTCGAGTACAACAAAGGGCCCTGATCGAGTAAGACAAAGTCCCCTCATCGAGTATAACAAACTCCCCTGATCCTAGTATAACAAAGCCCCCTGGACGAGTATAACAAAGTCCCCTGATCCGAGTAGAACAAAGTCCCCTAATCAAGTATAACAAAGTCCCCTGGTCAAGTATAACAAAGTCCCCTGAACGAGTATAACATATCCCCCTCTCGAGTATTACAAAGTCTCCTGGCCCAGTATAACAAAGTCCCCAGATCGAGCGTAACAAAGTCCCCTGATCGATTATAACAAAGTCCCCTGGTCGAGTATAACAATGGCCCTCGTCGAGTTAGACAAAGTCCCCTGATCGAGTATAAGAAAGACCCCTGATCGAGTATAACAAAGCCCCCTGGACGAGTATAACAAAGACCCCTGATCGAGTATAACAAAGTTCCCTGATCGAGAATAACATATCCCCTGATCGAATATAACAAAGTCCCTGGTGGAGTATAACAAAGTCCCCTGATCGAGTATCACAAAGTTTCCTGGTCGAGTATAACAAAGTTTTCTAATCGAGTATTACAAAGGCCCCAAGACGAGTATAACAAAGTCCTCTGATCAAGTATAACATATCCCCTGATTGAGTATAATAAAGTCCCCTTATCGAGTATAATAAAGTCCCCCGGTCGAGTTTAGCAAAGGGCCCTGATCGAGTAAGACAAAGTCCCCTGATCGAGTATAACAAAGCCCCCTGGATGAGTATAACAAAGTTCCCTGATCGAGTATAACAAAGTCCCCTGAGCGAGTATAATTAAGTCCCATGGTCCAGTATAACAAAGTCCCTTGATCGAGTATAACAAAGTCCCCTGGTTGAGTATAACAAAGTTCCCTGATCAAGTATAACAAAGGCCCCTCATCGAGTATAACAAAGTCCATTGGTCAAGTAAAAAAAAGTTCCCTTGTCGATTATAACAAAGTCCCTGATCGAGTATAACAAAGTCCCCTGGTCGAGTATAGCAAAGTCCCCTGATCGAGTATAACAAAGCCTCCTGATCGAATATAACAAAGTCCCCTGATCGAGTATAACAAAGCCCCCTGGATGAGTATAACAAAGTTCCCTGATCGAGTATAACAAAGTCCCCTGATCGAGTATAACAAAGTCCCCTGGTCCAGTATAACATTTTCCCTGAACGAGTATAACAAAGTCCCCTGGTTGAGTATAACAAAGTCCCCTGATCAAGTATTAACATATGCCCTGATTTTGTATAACAAAGTCCTCTGGTCGAGAATAAAAAAGTCCCCTGATCGAGTATAACAAAGTCCCCTGGTCGAGTATAACAAAGTCCCCTCTTCGAGTATAACAAAGGCCCCTCATCGAGTATAACAAAGTCCATTGGTCATGTATAAAAAAGTTCCCTGGTCGAGTATAACAAAATCCCTTCATCGAGTATAACAAAGTCCCCTGGATCGAGTATAGCAAAGTCCCCTGATCGAGTATAACAAGGCCTCCTGATCGAGTATAACAAAATCCCCTAATCGAGTATAACAAAGCCACCTGCTCGAGTATAACAAAGTCCCCTGATCGAGTATAACAAAGTCCCCTGATCGAGTATAAAAAAGCCCCCTCGATGAGTATAACAAAGTTCCCTGATCGAGTATAACAAAGTCCCCTGATCGAGTATAACAAAGTCCCCTGGTCCAGTATAACAAAGTCCCCTGATCGAGTATAACATATCCCCTAATCGAGTATAACAAAGTCCCCTGATCCTAGTATAACAAAGCCCCCTGGACGAGTATAACAAAGTCCCCTGATCCGAGTAGAACAAAGTCCCCTGATCGAGTATAACAAATCCCATGATCGAGTATAACAAAGTCCCTTGTGGAGAATAACAAAGTCCCCTGGTCGAGTATAACAAAGTTTTCTAATCGAGCATAACAAAGGCCCCTGTTCGAGTATAACAAAGTCCTCTGATCAAGTATAACAAAGTCCCCTGATCGAGTATAACAAATTCCCGTAATCAAGTATAACAAAGTCCCCTGATCGAGTATAACAAAGTCCCCTCATCGAGTATAACATATCCTTTGTTCGAGTATAATAAAGTCCTCTGGTCGAGTATGACAAAGTCCCCTGATCGATTATAACAAAGTCCCCTGGTCGAGTATAACAAAAACCCTGATCGAGTATAACAAAGGCCCCTCATCGAGTATAGCAAAGTCCATAGGTCAAATATAAAGAAAGTCCACTGATCGAGTATGACAAAGTCCCCTGATCAAGTATAAAAAAGTCCCCTGGTCGAGTATAACAAAGTCCCCTGATTGAGTATAACAAAGTTCACTTATCGAGTATAACAAAGTCCCCTAATCGGGTATAACAAAGTCCCCTGGTCGAGTATAGCAAACTCCCCTGATCGAGTATAACAAAGCCTCCTCATCGAGCATAACAAAGGCCCCTAATCGAGTATAACAAAGTCCCCTGATTGAGTATAACAAAGTCCCCTGATCGAATATAACAAAGTCCTCTGGATGAGTATAACAAAGTCCCCTGATCGAGTATAACATATCCCCTGATCGAGTATAACAAAGTCCTCTGGTCGAGTATAAAAAAGTCCCCTGATCGCTTATAACAAAGTCCCTAGTCGTGTATAACAAAGTCCCCTGATCGAGGATAACAAAGTCCCTGGTGGAGTATAACAAAGTCCCCTGATCGAGTATAAAATATCCCCTGATCGAGTATAACAAATTCCCTGGTGGAGTATAACAAAGTCCCCTGATCGAGTATAACAAAGTATCCACGTCGAGATAACAAATTTTTCTAATCGAGTATAACAAAGGCCCCTGGTCGAGTATAACAAAGTCCCCTGATCGTGTATAACAAAAGTCCCCTGATCGAGTATAACAAAGTCCCATTGATCGAGTATAAAAAAGTCCCCTGGCCCAGTATAACAAAGTCCCAGATCGAGCATAACAAAGTCCCCTGATCGATTATAACAAAGTCCCCTGGTCGAGTATAACAAAGTCCCCTAATCGAGTATAAAAAGTCCCCTGGTCGAGTATAACAAAGTCCCCTGATTGAGTATAACAAAGCCCCATCATCGAGTATAACAAAGTCCCCTAATCGAGTATAACAAAGCCCCCTGGACGAGTATAACAAAGTTCCCTGTTCGAGTATAACAAAGTCCCATAATCGAGTATAACAAAGTCCCCTGGTCAAGTATAACAAAGTCCCCTGATCGATTATAACAAAGTCCCTTGGTCGAGTATAACAATGGCCGTGGTCGAGTTAGACAAAGTCCCATGATCGAGTATAACAAAGTCCCCTGATCGAGTATAACAAAGCCCCCTGAACGAATATAACAAAGTCCCTGGTGGAGTATAACAAAGTCCCCTGATCGAGTATCACAAAGTCTCCTGGTCGAGTATAACAAAGTTTTCTAATCGAGTATTACAAAGGCCCCTCGACGAGTATAACAAAGTCCTCTAATCAAGTATAACATATCCCCTGATTGAGTATAATAAAGTCCCCTTATCGAGTATAACAAAGTCCCCCGGTCGAGTATAGCAAAGGGCCCTGATCGAGTAAGACAAAGTCCCCTGATCGAGTATAACAAAGTCCCTTAATCGAGTATAACAAAGCCCCCTGGATGAGTATAACAAAGTACCCTGATCGAGTATAACAAAGTCCCCTGAGCGAGTATAATTAAGTCCCCTGGTCCAGTATAACAAAGTCCCCTGATCGAGTATAACAAAGTCCCCTGTTTGAGTATAACAAAGCCCCCTGATCAAGTATAACAAAGGCCCCTCATCGAGTATAACAAAGTCCATTGGTCAAGTAAAAAAAAGTTCCCTTGTCGAGTATAACAAAGTCCCTGATCGAGTATAACAAAGACCCTGGTCGAGTATAGCAAAGTCCCCTGATCGAGTATAACAAAGCCTCCTGATCGAATATAACAAAGTCCCCTGATCGAGTATAACAAAGCCCCCTGGATGAGTATAACAAAGTTCCCTAATCGAGTATAACAAAGTCCCCTGATCGAATATAACAAAGTCCCTTGGTCCAGTACAACAAAGTTCCTTGATCAAGTATAACAAAGTCCCCTGGTTGAGTATAACAAAGTCCCCTGATCAAGTATAACATATCCCCTGATTGAGTATAACAAAGTCCTCTGGTCGAGAATAAAACAGTCCCCTGATCGAGTATAACAAAGTCCCCTGGTCGAGTATAACAAAGTCCCCTCATCGAGTATAACAAAAGCCCCTCATCGAATATAACAAAGTCCATTGGTCAAGTATAAAAAAGTTCCCTGGTCGAGTATAACAAAGTCTCCTGATCGAGTATAAAAAATACCCTAACCGAGTATAACAAAGACCCCTGCTCGAGAAAAACAAAGTCCCCTGATCGAGTATAACAAAGTCCCCTGATAGAGTATAACAAAGCCCCCTGGATGAGTATAACAAAGTTCCCTGATTGAGTATAACAAAGTCCCCTGATCGAGTATAACAAATTCCCCTGGGCCAGTATAACAAAGTCCCCTGATCGAGTATAACATATCCCCTGATCGAGTATAACAACGTCTCCTGGCCCAGGTTAACAAAGTCCCCAGATCGAGCATAACAAAGTCCCCTAATCGATTATAACAAAGTCCCCTGGTCGAGTATAACAATGGCCCTCATCGAGTTAGACAAAGTCCCCTGATCGAGTATAACAAAGACCCCTGATCGAGTATAACAAAGCCCCCTGGACGAGTATAACAAAGACCCCTGATCGAGTATAACAAAGTTCCCTGATCGAGAAAAACATATCCCCTGATCGAATATAACAAAGTCCCTGGTGGAGTATAACAAAGTCCTCTGATCGAGTATCACAAAGTCTCCTGGTCGAGTATAACAAAGTTTTCTAATCGAGTATTACAAAGGCCCCAAGACGAGTATAACAAAGTCCTCTGATCAAGTATAACATATCCCCTGATTGAGTATAATAAAGTCCCCTTATCGAGTATAAGAAAGTCCCCCGGTCGAGTTTAGCAAAGGGCCCTGATCGAGTAAGACAAAGTCCCCTGATCGAGTATAACAAAGTCCCCTGATCGAGTATAACAAAGCCCCCTGGATGAGTATAACAAAGTTCCCTGATCGAATATAACAAAGTCCCCTGAGCGAGTATAATTAAGTCCCATGGTCCAGTATAACAAAGTCCCTTGATCGAGTAAAACAAAGTCCCCTGGTTGAGTATAACAAAGTTCCCTGATCAAGTATAACAAAGGCCCCTCATCGAGTATAACAAAGTCCATTGGTCAAGTAAAAAAAAGTTCCCTGGTCGAGTATAACAAAGTCCCTGATCGAGTATAACAATGTCCCCTGGTCGAGTATAGCAAACTCCCCTGATCGAGTATAACAAAGCCTCCTGATCGAATATAACAAAGTCCCCTGATCGAGTATAACAAAGCCCCCTGGATGAGTATAACAAAGTTCCCTGATCGAGTATAACAAAGTCCCCTGATCGAGTATAACAAAGTCTCCTGGTCCAGTATAACATTTTCCCTGAACGAGTATAACAAAGTCCCCTGGTTGAGTATAACAAAGTCCCCTGATCAAGTATAACATATGCCCTGATTTTGTATAACAAAGTCCTCTGGTCGAGAATAAAAAGTCCCCTGATCGAGTATAACAAAGTCCCCTGGTCGAGTATAACAAAGTCCCCTCTTCGAGTATAACAAAGGCCCCTCATCGAGTATAACAAAGTCCATTGGTCAGGTATAAAAAAGTTCCCTGGTCGAGTATAACAAATCCCTTCATCGACTATAACAAAGTCCCCTGGCTCGAGTATAGCAAAGTCCCCTGATCGAGTATAACAAAGCCTCCTGATCGAGTATAACAAAATCCCCTAATCGAGTATAACAAAACCCAACTTTCTCATGAGTATAACAGAGATCCCCTGATCGAAAGGTATAACAAAAGTCCCTGATCGAGTATATGGCCCCTCGACTGGGTATAACAAAGTTCCCTGATCGAGTATAACAAAGTCCCTGATCAGGTATAACAAAAGTCCCCTGGTCAGTATAACCAAACTCCCTGATCGGGTATAACCATCTAATCGGGTATAACAAGGTCCCTGATCCTAGTATAACAAAGCCCCCTGAACAGGTATAGCAAAAGTCCCTGAATACATGATGTAACAAAGTCCCCTGTTCGAGTATAACATATCCCCTCATCGAGTATAACAAAGTCCCTGGTGGAGAATAACAAAGTCACCTGGTCGAGTATAACAAAGTTTTCTACTCGATCATAACAAAGGCCCCTGGTCGATTAAAACAAAGTCCCCTGATCGAGTATAACAAAGTCCCCTGGTTGAGTATAACAAAGTCCCCTGATCGAGTATAATTAAGTCCCCTGGGCCAGTATAACAAAGTCCCCTGATCAAGTATAACAAAGGCCCCTCATCGAGTATAACAAAGTCCATTGGTCAAGTATAAAAAAGTTCCCTGGTCGAGTATAACAAAGTCCCCTGATCGAGTATAACAAAGTCCCCTGGTCGAGTATAGCAAAGTCCCCTGATCGAGTATAACAAAGCCTCCTGATCGAGTATAACAAAGTCCCCTGATCGAGTATAACAAAGCCTCCTGGATGAGAATAACAAAGTTCCCTGATCGAGTATAACAAAGTCCCCTCATCGAGTATAGCAAAGTCCCCTGGTCCAGTATAACAAAGTCCCCTGATCGAGAATAATAAAGACCCCTGGTTGAGTATAACAAAGTCCCCTGATCAAGTATAACATATCTCCTGACTGAGTATAACAAAGTCCTCTGGTCGAGAATAAAAAAGTCCCCTGATCAAGTATAACAAAGTCCCCTGGTCGAGTATAACAAAGTCCCCTCATCGAGTATAACAAAGGTCCCTCATCGAGTAAAACAAAGTCCATTGGTCAAGTATAAAAAAGTTCCCTGGTCGAGTATAACAAAGTCTCCTGATCGAGTATAAAAAAATACCCAAATCGAGTATAACAAAGCCCCCTGATCGAGTATAACAAAGTCCCCTGATAGAGTAAAACAAAGCCCCCTCGATGAGTATAACAAAGTTCCCTGATCGAGTATAACAAAGTCCCCTGATCGAGTATAACAAATTCCCCTGGGCCAGTATAACAAAGTCCCCTGTTCGAGTAAAACATATCCCCTGATTGAGTATAACAAAGTCCCCTGATCGAGTATAACAAAGTTCCCTGGTTGAGTATAACAAAGTCCTCTGATCAAGTATAACATATCCCCTGATTGATTATAACAAAGTCCCCTGATCGAGTATAACAAAGTCCCCTGATAGAGTATAACAAAGCCCCCTGGATGAGTATAACAAAGTCCCCTGGTCCAGTATAACAAAGTCCCCTGATCGAGAATAACATATTCCCAGGTTAACAAAGTCCCCTGATCGAGAATAATAAAGTCCCCTGGTTGAGTATAACAAAGTCCTCTGATCAAGTATAACATATCCCCTGATTGATTATAACAAAGTCCCCTGATCGAGTATAACAAAGTCCCCTGATAGAGTATAACA
>NW_024727558.1:0-4981 GCF_018991925.1 Homarus americanus
AATCAATGTAGATATACACAACAAAGCTGTAAATAGTTGGAAAAAAGTGACTGAACTTAACACAGAAACATATCAAAACTGGATAAATAATATAGACAACGAAGGATTCCAAGAACACAGTTGGTTTAAATCAGCCAGGAAGAAAGTAATTGAACCATCTCCTGCCCCAATATACATATAAAACATTAATAGAGAGAATAAAAGATGAGAGTGACCTACCAGCTCCACAAGAACCTGGTAGGCCTCTCCATACAATGTACCTTTAGACTAACATAACTAATATTTAACATTTAACATTTAACATTTAACATTGAACTAACATCTTAGTAAGAGAAAAAAAAAAAAAAAAAAAAAAAAAAAAAAAAAAAAAAAAAAAAAAAAAAAAAAAAATATATATATATATATATTAATAATATTAATAATAATAATGTGATTACCCTCCCAGCTATATCAGCCAGGAAGAAGTAATTGAACCACCTCCTGCCTCAACATACACATTTCTACATAAAACATTACTAGAGGAATAAAGATGAGAGTGACCAACCAGCTCCACTAAGAACCTGGCAGGCCTCTCCATACAGTGTACCTTTAGACTAACACAACTAACACTTAACTAACACCTCAAAAAAAAAAAAAAAAAAAAAAAAAAAAAAAAAAATGTGACTACCCTCCCAGTTACACAAGGACCTGGGCGGGCTCACTGCTCAACAATAACAAAAATAATAATAATAAGCAGCATTATATAAATAAATAATAATAATACAAAGGTCTGACGACCCAAGGGAGCAGAACAAAGACAAAACACCAATAAGAAAGATGAAGCGATCTGGTTGAGCCCAGATTCTTTCTACTCCTACTGTATTTCAGTTTCACCACTTTTTCTTCAATTCCTAATAATCTTCTTTCACCTCTTAACTAATGACTTCGTATCGTATCGTAATCCAGTTGCCTCTGAAGATGTCTTGAATAAAGACGAAAGCTAAGGTGCTCCGTTGTTTCCATTTTCCCGTGTGATTTTATCAAGATATATATATATATATATATATATATATATATATATATATATATATATATATATATATATATATATATATATATATATACATATATATACAGTATATATAAGAAAATAAGGAGTCTGTAATAGGCCGGTTGGCCTGTGCATGGCAGCTCCTGTCGAGAGTTACTACCGCTCTCTATCATCCATGAATCTATCTAGCCTCCTTTTGAAACTTTCCAGAGTTCCCGCACTTACTACAAAGTTGCTAAGCTTGTTCCACTCGTCCACCACCCTATTTGTGAACCAGTTCCTTCCTATCTCCCTCCTAAACCTAAACTTATCTAACTTGAATCCGTTGCTCTGAGTCCTATCCTGCTCGGATATTATAAGAACTTTATCTATATCCCCTTTATATATATCTTCGCTAGTTTATACAATGGTGAACTATGTTAATATGCCCTTCATTGTGAACCAATAAGCATTATTAAATTTAATTAATTTCAAAGTAATTATTGTAGGTGTTACAGTCAGTGTCACTCGGTGGTGGTGATGTGTGGCCGTGGTGTTGTTATGATCAATACTTTGGGGAGAATGACAGACTTCGTCACACACACTACGTGTAAACTACTTGTGAATCTGTGTTATGATTTTGTCCTCTAAAACCTGGTATTGATCACGGCTATTGACTTCATCCTTGTTTCACTTTAATTGTTTTGGTTCAGACAATAAATCCATTAAGAGCGGCTGTTGGTTTCATTAATTAGAGAAGGTCAGGTTATCTCACCTGGCGGGGAATTCCTTCATCTGTTCTCTATAAATTGATGAAAGTCATTTATCACTCCTAATTTCCCCAGAGACCAACAACCTGCAGAAAAGGAATATAATTATAGCTTTTGTTTTTTGTATTTTTCACCCGTGAGAATTAGTGCTACTGACCTGGTGATACCCTGAGGTTAGAGTGTTGACGTCGGTGTTTATAAACGAATCATACTTGACCTTTCCCACCAATTATTATATACTAATAAGTATAATGTTCAAACATTTCCAATCCATAAGTTGTCGCTTTTTTTTAATCTAAATACGGAAAAAGAGTGTACTTAAAATATATTGTTTTAATTTGAGCTGTCTTCCCCCCCCCCCCACACACACATACACCAGGTATCATCATCATACAGAAACAAAATATGTATATAACTCGGTATGACAACTGCTTAATCTCGGGTTGAGAAAACGTTAACTGTGATTGTTATTGGAAATTCGATTGTAAACTGAACCTTCTGTTTCTTATGTGAGTCTTGGTGGAAATGTTGCCTCTCTCTCTCTCTCTCTAGTATAACAGTAGTATATAGCCAGGCACTAAGGCTCCCGTGTTTGTTGTGTTAAAAAATTAAACGGTTGCAGTGACTTGTGACCCTCATAGCCTCTCCTGAACAACAATAAACGTTCTCCTTTTACTGCAACACAACTACAGTTATTGTAGACATTTGAGGATAAATATATACACTATCAATTTCAGTTTCCTTTAGGATGATTTACGTTTAGTTACATATATTAGTAAACTTAAAGTATTTATATAAAGGCAATATATTTGATCTTTTAAAATAGTAAAGCTCAAAGTATATTGACGATAAATTGATCTTCTTTTGTGATAATTCAACTCCAAGTATTTATATAACTAATCCAATCTTCCTATAATTTTATTTTAGCACACACATATATATATATATATATATATATATATATATATATATATATATATATATATATATATATATATATATATATATATATATATATATATATATATATATATATATATATATATTAGTAAACAAAGTGTATATCTACAAACAACTATAAGATGCTCTTAGATAATTCTTTTTTAGTCTCACATTTCAGTAAACTCATAAACAGAAAACTGAGAATCTTTAAACACACTCCCGCTGCACTATTTCTCGGCCACACGTAAACAAAGCAGTCCGTATTATAGAGAATTGGACACTATGTTACATAAAGTGTTTCTCCTTGGTGGTGAGGTGTATCTTCAACACTCTCAGATGGCTTAGATTTTTCTCAGTGATGCCCTTGAAAGGAGGAGAAACTACCGTGAGTTAAGTTCAAGTGTGAGGGACCAGCGCTGTGGTGGTGTGGAAGCTAGGATGGTCAGTGTTATGGGGTGGTGTGGTACCTAGAATGGTCAACGTTATGGTGGTGTGGTAGCTAGGATGGTCAGCATTGTGGTGGTGTGGTGGAGGAGGTAGCTCTCTCTCTCTCTCTCTCAAAAGCAATATCAAGCGAGTTAACCATAATTCTTCAGTACCTCCGATGTGTCCCAGATTCCCCCGATAACTTATGTAAAGCTCACAGCATAATCTTACAAAGTGATGGTTTTTCTTACCAATATAATTCACGACTAACCAAAAGCAAATTTGGATATCTGGAAAGAGAGAGAAAGGAAGGAGAGAAAAAGAATAAGATTAGGTAAGGCTCAAGGGAATTTGTCTGCAGTTCGATGGTTCTTCTCATATTTCTGGAGAGAGAGAGAGAGAGAGAGTGTTTGGTAATAACAGTAAATGACCTATCAACTTTTACGACCCACGACCATAATACGACCCACAACCCACGACCATAACCCACGTCATAAAGGTATAGATTAAGACTGGAGACTTCGAGGACAAGGTACAGATGAACTTATTGATATAAGTGAAGAGCTACGTCAAGGTGTGTGTGTGTCATCATCATCGTTATTATTATTATTATTATTATTATTATTATTGTTGTTGTTGTTGTAGTTACTATTATTGTCATTACCATTATCATTATTATTAATATTATTATTATTATCATTATTGTTATTATAATTATCATTAGTAGCAGTATTATACCATACCCGTTATAATAAATGTTAACTGTATTAGATGTAAAAAAAATAATAATATGAACATTGTTAAACTCTATTTGCAGATTAGTTAATAATAATAAAGTAAACTCATTTTGGTGGTGTCAGCTGCACATTTTCATTATCTAAGAGCACCAGTCATATGGTTATGGTTCTTGCATCTTAAATATCAACATTAAACAACACATTTTTTCCGAAAATATCACTGTGCTGGCGTGCCTTTATGACTAACACCGGGATACTGTTGTAATGAAAGTGTGGCAGGTGTTGTGTAGTGGTGGTGTTGAGTGGTAGTAGTGGTGGCGGTGTGTGGTGGTGGTGGTGGTGTGTGGTAATAGGTGCTGAGTTAAGTGTGGTGGTGGTGGTGAGATAGGTGTTGTGTGGTGGGATGATCCTCACTTGTAATCTTCCTCCACCAACAACTCACAACTCTCTCTACCTGTTCTCGTGAGTTTTATCTCCGAATAATTTACAACTTTATCCAATTGGTTTATCTAAATTTGTGTGAAAAATTTAACACATTACAGGAATTACCGAGAAAAAGGGAAATATCAGAGATTTACTTGGAATTAGTCGCTAATCCTCCCAACAACACAAAAAAAATTACAGGGATTTTTTTTCTATTTCTGGCCGGGATTAATCAACCTAATCCTCGCCTTTTCTGCTCGGGTGGATTTTTTTCGCGAAAGAGTATTTTTTTTTAAGTGCATTGTATCGTCCGCAGTGATAAAAATTTGGCTACCTGTGTTAATTCTAACTGCTACAGTTAACATTATATTACACAGTGTGTTAGGTTAGGTTCGATCTAATCTGACCAGCCAGATACACAGCTCGAACAAACTAAAGCAAATAACACTTTATAAACACTACAATACCACCATAAGTAAACACTACAATACCACCACAAGCAAACACTACAATACCACCATAAGTAAACACTACAATACCACCACAAGTAAACACCACAATACCACCATAAGTAAACACTACAATACCACCATAAGTAAACACTACAATACCACCATAAGCAAACACTACAATACCACCATAAGTAAACACTACAATACCACCATAAGTAAACA
>NW_024727559.1:0-7928 GCF_018991925.1 Homarus americanus
GCCCCTCATAGAGAGTAGAACAAAGTCCATGATCGAGAATAGCAAAGTCCACTGATCGAGAATAACCAAAGTCCCCTGAACGAGTATAACATAGTGCCTGATCAGTATAGCAAAGTACCCTGATCGGGTATATCAAAGGCTGAATCGAGGTATAACAAAGGCCCCTGATCGAGTATAACAAAGTCCCCTGATCGAGTATAACAAAGTCCCCTGATCGAGTATAGCAAAGTCCCCTGATCGATTATAACAAATTCCCCTGATCGAGTTTAAGAAAGGCCCCTCATCGAGTATAACAAAGTTCAATGATCGAGTATAACAAAGTCCCCTCATCGAATATAGCAAAGTCCTCTGATCGAATATAACAAACCCCCCTGAACGAGTATAACAAAGCCCCTAATCGAGTATAACAAAGTCCCCCTTATCGAGAATAAAAAAGTCCCCTGATCGAGTATAACAAAGCCCTCTCATCAAGTATAACAAAGCCCCTGAACGAGTATAACAAAGTTCCCCTGGTCGAGTATAACAGAGTCCCCTCATCGAGTATAACAAAGGCCCCTGATCGAGTATAACAAAGTTCCCTGATCGAGTATAACAAAGCCCCCTAATCGAGTATAACAAAGTCCCCCTTATCGAGAATAACAAAGTCCCCTGTTCGAGTATAACAAAGCCCCCTGATCAAGTATAACAAAGGCCCCAGATCGAGTATAACAAAGTGCCCTGGTCGAGTATAACAAACTCCCCTGGTCGAGTATAACAAAGTCACCTGATCGAGTATAACAAAGTCTCTTGATCGAGTATAACAAAGGCCTCTGATCGAGTATAACAAAGTCCCCTGAACGATTATAACAAAGGCCCCTGATCGAGTATAACAAAGTTCCCTGATCGAGTATAACAGAGGCCCCTGATCGAGTATAACAAAGATCCCCTGGTCGAGTATAGCAAAGGCCCCTCATCGAGTTTAAAAAGGCCCCTCATCGAATATAACAAAGTCCCCTGGTCGAGTATAACAAACTCCCCTGGTCGAGTATAACAAAGTCCCCTCATCGATTATAACAAATTCCCCTGATCGAGTAGAACAAAGTCCCCCCATCGAGTATAACAAAGGCCCCTCATCGAGTATAACAAAGTCCCATGATCGAGAATAACAAAGTCCCCTCATCGAATATAACAAAGTCCACTGATCGAGTATAATAAAGTCCCGTGATCGAGTATAACAAAGTCCCCTGATCGAGTATAACAAAGTCCCCTGATTGATTATAACAAAGGCCCCTGATCGAATATAACAAAGTTACCTGATCGAGTAAAACAAAAACCCCTGATCGAGTATAACAAAGTCCCCTGATCGAGTGTAACAAAGTCCCTTATCGAGAGTATAACAAAACCTGATCAGGTTTAACTAAGGCCCCTCATCAGGTATAACAGAAGTCCCTGGTCGAGTATAACAAAGGCCCCTGATCGAATATAACAAAGGCGCCTGAACAGGTATAACAAGGCCCCTGATTTAGGTATAACAAAGTTTCTGATCAGAGTATATCAAAGTCCCTGATCGGGTATAACAAATTCTGATCGAAATTATCATAGTCCCTGATCGAGGTATAACAAAGCCCTGATCAAGAGTATAACAAAAGGCCCCTGATCGAGAATAACAAAGTCCCCTGGTCGAGTATAACAAAGTCCCGTGATCGAGTATAACAAAGGCCCCTCATCCAGATATAACAAAGTCCCATGATCGGGAATAACAAGTCCCCTCATCGAATCTAACAAAGGCCCCTGATCCAAGTATAACAAGCCCCCTGATCGTGTATATCAAGCCCCTTATCAGGTATAACAAAGGCCCTAATCCCAGCGGGACTGTAATGGCCTTATCGAGTATAACAAAGTCCCCTGAACGATTATAAAAAAGGCCCCTGATCGAATATAACAAAGTTACCTGATCGAGTAAAACAAAACCCCCTGATCGAGTATAACAAAGTCCCCTGATCGAGTATAACAAAGTCTCCTGATCGAGTATCACAAAGGCCCCTCATCGAGTTTAACTAAGGCCCCTCATCGAGTATAACAAAGTCCCCTGGTCAAGTATAATAAAGGCCCCTGATCGAATATAACAAAGGCGCCTGAACGAGTATAACAAAGGCCCCTGATCGAGTATAACAAAGTTCCCTGATCGAGTATATCAAAGTCCCCTGATCGGGTATAACAAAGTCCCCCTGATCGAGAATATCACAGTCCCCTGATCGAATATGACAAAGCCCCCTGATCAAGTATAACAAAGGCCCATGATCGAGAATAACAAAGTCCCCTGGTCGAGTATAACAAAGTCACGTGATCGAGTATAACAAAGTCCCCTCATCGAATATAACAAAGTCCCATGATCGGGAATAACAAGTCCCCTCATCAGATCTAACAAAGGCCCCTGATCCAGAGTATAAAGCCCCTGATCGGTGTATATCAAAGCCCCTTATCGAGGTATAGCAAAGGCCCCTAATCGAGTTTAACAATGGCCCCTCATCAGGTATAACAAAGTCCCTGGTCGAGGTAACAAAGGCCCTGACCAGAATAACAAAGGCTGAACAGGTATAACAAAGGCCCTGATCGAGTATAACAGAGGTTTCCTGATCGAGGTATAACAAAGAGTCCCTGATCGGTATAACAAAGTTCCCTGATCAGAATAACAAAGTCCCCTGATCGAGAGTATAACAAAGCCCCCAAATCGAGGTATAACAAGTGCCTCATCAGGTATAACAAGTCCCTGATCCGAGTATAAACAAAGCCCCCTCATCGAGTATAACAAAGTCCCCTCATCGAGGATAAGAAAGTCCTTGATCGAGTATAACAAAGTCCCCTCATCGAGTATAACAAAGTCTCCTGATCGAGTATAACAAAGTCCCCTGAACGAGTATAACAAAGGCCCCTGATCGAGTATAACAAAGTCCCCTGATTGAGTATAACAAAGTTTCCTGCTCGAGTATATCAAAGTTCCCTGATCGGGTATAACAAAGTCCCCCTGATCGAGAATATCATAGTCCCCATTTCGAGTATAACAGAGCCCCCTGATCAAGTATAACAAAGGCCCCTGATCGAGAATAACAAAGTCCCCTGGTCGAGTATAACAAAGTCCCGTGACCGAGTATAACAAAGGCCCCTCATCGAATATAACAAAGTCCCATGATCGAGAATAACAAAGTCCCCTCATCTAATATAATAAAGTCCCCTGATCGAGTATAACAAATTCCCCTGATCGAGTATAACAAAGTCCCCTGATCGAGAATAACAAACTCCCCTGGTCCAGTATAACAAAGTTTCCTGATCGAGTATAACAAAGTTTCCTGATCGAGTATAACAAAGTCCCCTATTCGAGTATAACAAAGTCGCCTGAACGATTATAACAAAGTCCCCTATTCGAGTATAAGAAAGTCCCCTGATCGAGTATAACAAAGAACCCTGATCGAGTATAACAAAGGCACCTGATCGAGTATAACAAAGTCCCCTGATCGAGTATAACAAAGCCCCCTGATCGAGTAAAACAAAGTCCCCTGATCGAGTTTAACAAAGTCCTCTCACCGAGTATAACAAAGTTCCCTGATCGAGTATAACAAAGTCCCCTCATAGAGTATAACAAAGTCCACTGATCGAGAATAACAAAGTCCCCTGATCGGGTATAACGAGAGCCCCTGATCGAGTATAACAAAGGCCCCTCATCAGTATAACAAAGTCCGTGATCGAAGTATAACAAAGTCCGTCATCGAATATAACAAAAGGCCCCTCATCGGAGTATAACAAAGTCCATGATCAGGGATAACAAAGTCGCCTCATCGAATCCCCAACAAAGGCCCTGATCCAAGTATAACCAAAGCCCTGATCGTGTATAACAAAGCCCCTTATCGAGTATAACAAAGGCCCCTAATCGAGTTTAACAATGTCCCCTCATCGAGTATAACAAAGTCCCCTGGTCGAGTATAACAAAGGCCCCTGACCGAATATAACAAAGGCGCTTGAACGAGTATAACAAAGGCCCCTGATCGAGTATAACAAAGTTCCCTGATCGAGTATAACAAAGTCCCCTGATCGGGTATAACAAAGTTCCCCTGATCGAGAATAACAAAGTCCCCTGATCGAGTATAACAAAGCTCCCTAATCGAGTATAACAAAGTGCCCTCATCGAGTATAACAAAGTCCCCTGATCGAGGATAAAGAAAGTCCTTGATTGAGTATAACAAAGATCCCTCATCAGGTATAACAAAGTCTCCTGATCGAGGTATAACAAAGTCCCTGATCCGAGGTATAACAAAAAGATCCCTGATCGAGTATAACAAAGTCCCCTGATCGAGTATAACAAAGTCGCCTGAACGATTATAACAAAGTTCCCTATTCGAGTATAACAAAGTCCCCTGATCGAGTATAAAAATCGCCCCTAATCGAGTATTACAAAGTCCCCTCATCGAGTATAACAAAGTCCCCTTATCGAGTATAACAAAGCCCCCTCATCGAGTATAACAAAATCCCCTGATCGAGGATAACAAAATCCTTGATCGAGTATAACAAAGTCCCCTGATCGAGCATAACAAAGTCTCCTGATCGAGTATAACAAAGTGCCCTCATCGAGTATAATAAAATCCCCTGATCGAGTATAACAAAAGCCCCTCATGAGTATAACAAAGTCCCTGATCGAGTATAAGAAAGTCGCTTGATCGATGCAAGTCCCCTGAGTCAGGTATAACCATAGTCTCTGATCGATTATAACAAAAGTCCCCTGATCGAGTATAACAAAAGGCCTCTGAATCCAGGTATAACAAAGTCCCCTGATCGAGTGTAACAAAGAGTTTCTGAACGATTATAACAAAGGCCCCTCAGTCAGGTATAACAAAGTCATATATCGAGTTTAACAAGGCCCCTGATAAGGTATAACAAAGTCCCCTGATCGAAATTATAACAATGGACCCTGATCGAGGAGTTTAACAGGCCCTTGGTCGAGTATAACAAAATCCCCTGGTCGAGTATAACAAAGGCCCCTGGTCGAGTATAAAAAAGTCCCCTGATCGAGTATAACAAAGTCCCCTGAATGAGTATAACAAAGTCCCTTGAACGATTATAAGAAAGGCCCCTGATCAAGTATAACAAAGCCCCCTGATCGTGTATAACAAAGCCCCCTCATCGAGTATAACAAAGTCCCCAGATCAAGTATAACAAAGTCCCCTGAACAAGTATAACAAAGTCCCCTGATCGAGTATAACAAAGACCCCTGGTCGAGTATAACAAAGTCCCCTGGTCGGGTATAACAAACTCTCCTGGTCGAGTATAACAAAGTCCCCTCATCGAGTATAACAAATTCCCCTGATCGAGTAGAACAAAGTCCCCTCATCGAGTTTAACAAAGGCCCCTCATCGAGTATAACAAAGTCCCATGATCGAGAATAACAAAGTCCCCTCATCGAATATAACAAAGTCCCCTGATCGAGTATATCAAAGTCCCGTGATCGAGTATAACAAAGTCCCCTGATCGAGTATAACTAAGTCCCCTGAACGATTATAACAAAGGCTCTGATCGAATATAACAAAGTTACCTGATCGAGTAAAACAAAAACCCTGATCGAGTATAACAAAGTCCCTGATCAGGTATAACAAAGTCCCTGATCAGCAAGTATAACAAAGGCCCCTGATCGAGTTTAACTAAGGCCCCTCATCGAGTATAACAAAGTCCCCTGGTCGAGTATAACAAAGGCCCCTGATCGAATATAACAAAGGCGCCTGAACGAGTATAACAAAGGCCCCTGATTGAGTATAACAAAGTTTCCTGATCGAGTATATCAAAGTCCCCTGATCGGGAAATAACAAAGTCCCCCTGATCGAGAATATCATAGTCCCCTGATCGAGTATAACAAAGCCCCCTGATCAAGTATAACAAAGGCCCCTGATCGAGAATAACAACGTCCCCTGGTCGAGTATAACAAAGTCCCGTGATCGAGTATAACAAAGGCCCCTCATCGAATATAACAAAGTCCCATGATCGGGAATAACAAAGTCCCCTCATCTAATATAATAAAGTCCCCTGATCGAGTATAACAAATTCCCCTGATCGAGTATAACAAAGTCCCAGGATCGAGAATAACAAACTCCCATGGTCCAGTATAACAAAGTTTCCTGATCGAGTATAACAAAGTTTCCTGATCGAGTATAACAAAGTCCCCTAATCGAGTATAACAAAGTCGCCTGAACGATTATAACAAAGTCCCCTATTCGAGTATAACAAAGTCACCTGATCGAGTATAACAAAGGACCCTGATCGAGTATAACAAAGGCACCTGATCGAGTATAACAAAGACCCCTGATCGCGTATAACAAAGCCCCCTGATCGAGTAAAACAAAGTCCCCTGATCGAGTATAACAAAGTCCTCTCACCGAGTATATCAAAGTTCCCTGATCGAGTATAACAAAGTCCCCTCATAGAGTATAACAAAGTCCACTGATCGAAAATAACAAAGTCCCCTAATTGGGTATAACAAAGGCCCCTGATCGAGTATAACAAAGGCCCCTCATCGAGTATAACAAAGTCCCGTGATCGAGTATAACAAAGTCCCGTCATCGAATACAACAAATGCCCCTCATCGAGTATAACAAAGTCCCATGATCGAGAATAACAAATTCCCCTCATCGAATCTAACAAAGGGCCCTGATCGAGTATAACAAAGATCCCCTGGTCGAGTATAGCAAAGGCCCCTCATCGAGTTTAACAAAGGCCCCTCATCGAATATAACAAAGTCCCCTGGTCGAGTATAACAAACTCCCCTGGTCGAGTATAACAAAGTCCCCTCATCGATTATAACAAATTCCCCTGATCGAGTAGAACAAAGTCCCCCCATCGAGTATAACAAAGGCCCCTCATCGAGCATAACAAAGTCCCATGATCGAGAATAACAAAGTTCCCTCATCGAATATAACAAAGTCCACTGATCTTGTATAATAAAGTCCCGTGATCGAGTATAACAAAGTCCCATGATCGAGTATAACAAAGTCCCCTGAACGATTATAACAAAGGCCCCTGATCGAATATAACAAAGTTACCTGATCGAGTAAAACAAAAACCCCTGATCGAGTATAACAAAGTCCCCTGATCGAGTGTAACAAAGTCCCCTTATCGAGTATAACAAAGGCCCCTGATCGAGTTTAACTAAGGCCCCTCATCGAGTATAACAAAGTCCCCTGGTCGAGTATATCAAAGGCCCCTGATCGAATATAACAAAGGCGCCTGAACGAGTATAACAAAGGCCCCTGATTGAGTATAACAAAGTTTCCTGATCGAGTATATCAAAGTCCCCTGATCGGGTATAACAAATTCCCCCTGATCGAGAATATCATAGTCCCCTGATCGAGTATAACAAAGCCCCCTGATCAAGTATAACAAAGGCCCCTGATCGAGAATAACAAAGTCCCCTGGTCGAGTATAACAAAGTCCCGTGATCGAGTATAACAAAGGCCCCTCATCGAATATAACAAAGTCCCATGATCGGGAATAACAAAGTCTCCTCATCTAATATAATAAAGTCCCCTGATCGAGTATAACAAATTCCCCTGATCGAGTATAACAAAGTCCCCTGATCGAGAATAACAAACTCCCCTGGTCCAGTATAACAAAGTTTCCTGATCGAGTATAACAAAGTTTTCGGTCCGGGTATAACAAAGTCCCTAATGCGGAGTATAACAAAGTCGCCTGAACGATTATAACAAAGTCCCCTATTCGAGAATAACAAAGTCCCCTAATCGAGTATAAAAATGGCCCCTAATCGAGTATAACAAAGTCCCCTCATCGACTATATCAAAGTTCCCTGATCGAGTACAACAAAGCCCCCTCATCGAGTATAACAAAGTCCCCTGATCGAGGATAACAAAGTCCTTGATCTAGTATAACAAAGTCCCCTGATCGAGTAAAACAAA
>NW_024727560.1:0-10616 GCF_018991925.1 Homarus americanus
CCACAATTAAAAGGAAAAAAAATATCACGTTTCAGTCTGACAGGTGAGAGAGAAGCAGAAATTTGGCTACTTAAATATAACCCAAAATAACATAAAACACACTCACTACACACTTAAACCATGATAACACACTTACTACACACTTAAACTATCCTAGCACACTCACTACACACTTAAACCATGATAACACACTTACTACACACTTAAACTATCCTAGCACACTCACTACACACTTAAACCATGATAACACAATTACTACACACTTAAACCATGATAACACACTTACTACACACTTAAACCATCTTAACACACTCACTACACACTTAAACCATGATAACACCCTCAGTACACACTTAAACTGTTATATTTTGAGATACCGAAAATCCCCTTAGAAAATTTGGGTGATATATAAAGTTTACCTTAACACTAAAATGTACACCTATTAAAAACAACAGTATATCCTAATACGCACACACACACACACACACACCATGGCTTACAGACTTCCTCAGTGACCGACGCCAAGCTGTACGCTTCCGAGGGGCTGTCTCCACCTCTCAGTCACTCACCTGTGGCGTCCCCCAAGGCACCAAGATGGGACCACTCTGCTTCCTTATGCTCATCAATGATGCCCTAAGAGAAACCCCTGCTCGCTGGAAATATGTCGACGACTCCACCATTGGGATCAGCGTCAACAATTCTGCTCCCAACTATACCGCCCTTCAGATTTATTAACAGTCTCCAAAACTGGCCACCAACAACTATAAAATACCATCAACCATACCAAGACTATGGTTAGCGCACATCAACCTCTCCCTCCGACATTGTCCCACCCTCCTTCCATTACTCTAGGTCCGAACACACTCCAGGTTGTAGATTCTACCAAGCTCGGCGTCACCATAGACAACAAACTAAATTGGAAACCACACGTCAGTGAAGCACAAACTTCCAGTTTGTCTCCCCCACCTCCTCCGCCGACTCAAGTCCCTCGAGTTCCTGCACACGAGCCCTCAGTGTTTATACAACATTCATACTTCCTGCAAGCTCACCTATGCCTCCCCCACCTGGTCTTCCTCCCTAAATGCTACACAACGTAAACACCTAGAAAAAGTGCAAAAGAGGGCATGCAAGATTATTCTCTCCCCTTCCTACTCCACATATCAAGAAGCGCTAAACACACTGACCCTTTCGACTCTCACCGACCATCACCACGACCCCATCTGCAAATTTGGTAAGAAGCTTCTACACCATCCTCGACACCGGCTCCTACTACCACCTGAGATCCCTAGTCCGAGAATTGCTGTTCGACACCACAACTGCATCCAGCCCATTATTTGTGTCACTTATGTTACTTGTATATTATTTGTAATTCGTAACCCATTCCCCAAATATGTAACTGTATATTTTCAGCCTTCTGGCTGCCAAGCTCTTTCAATAAACCGTTAATTATTATTATTATTATTATTACACACACACACACACACACAAGTCATGCCTCGAGTGAAAAAAAAACATAAAACAAAGCAGAAACACGGGCTATGAAATAACATACAGGGCGGCACACACACACACACACACACACACACACACACCAGATCCCTCTGTTTTACCCGTATCTATTTATATACTAATCATACAAACAAGGACACGAAGCTCTGGGATTATTCATGTGTTAAAAAAAAACATCTCAATAGTATATGTGATTAGCGCCTGTTATATTTACTGTACCGAACATTAGCTCCGTTAATAGGTTGTGTTACGTCTATAAGAGACAGTACCGTGCCCTATAACCCACAGTAACATGTTTTACTTAACAGTGTCTGTGTCTATTACATTCCTCCAACCCTACCCGTTAATACCTCGAAGCGTCTCCACCTAAAACATGCCATTTTCCTTTCCCTTTCCCTTAACCCCTCTAAGCACCTCTCCTAAAACAACCCCACGCCTCCCCCTCCCCTTAAAACACCCCCAAATATCTAACCTAACCCCAGGACACCTCTAACCTCCACCTGTAGAACCTCCACCCCAGCCCACTCTACATAAAGAATTTGGGGAGGTAGATTCTTCAAGTATAAATCACACTTACGTTTCCCCGATTTTACCTGCTTGGATTGTTCATTGGTATAGTATACAGGTATATTGTTCTTCTAGTAGTGAATGATATCGTCAGTTCATCTACGGGGCAGAAGGTTATAATTTTATTCAGTCTTGCCAACGTAAACATCACTACAGTTGCTACCAAAATATATATATCACAGTAAAGGAAGAGAGGTGATTATCTTTATATTATTTAAGAAGTTAGTATGACTATCCACTAAGCAGACGTCATTTATACACGTTAGAGTTACTGTACAAACTTTCTTCGACACTTTTCAAGGAACTATTACGTTGTGTACAATAGTTTGTAATAGTGTATCCGAGAGTGTAGTTTTGTACACATTGTTTACAAGTGACCTTCAATATTTATAGTTGACATAACACTTTTGGTCCCACACACACACACACACACACACACACACACACACACACAGTATAGTATTTCATAAATCAAAGGTACACAATCACCTAACCTAACCTTACCTAACCTTACCTAACCTAACCTAACCACCCATAGGCTCGTCTTTATTAGTAGTATGATTTATAGAACTACCATAGAAGAGTGTTTGATGGTGGTAATATAAGGTGTGTGTGTGTGTGTGTGTGTGTGTGTGTGTGTGTGTGTGTGTGTGCGAGGCGGTTTGTGTGCATGTACTGTACAGCGTGTATGGTATACGAGTACAAGTCAGCATGTACCGTACTGTATATCCTTGTGTTTGTATGTATATATGTATGTATGTATGTATGTATGTATGTATGTATGTATGTATGTATGTATTACTAGTGTACATGTTTATGTGATCTCATGAACATACATAGCTCAGTCTTACTAATTTCACCTCCAGTGTCCTTAGAAAATTTTCAATGAAAATAAATTTAAATAATAAATACAAAAAATACTGAAACTTATACAGGAAGACCTCAGGGCAACACCTCAACCTACAAACAGACTAATGTTGCCAAAGTCACGAAGGACAGTGTTCGGAGAGGCTCACAAGAGATCCACAAACATCATGCAGTAACTCTGACTTACGACAGATGTTTATACCCTCCCAGACGCGGTACAGTACTTCAGGGTTGTGTCTCATAAATACTGAGTCATGGTTAATAATATTTTTCTGTACTTTAGCAGTCACTTAGCGTAAGGTAAGGTATATAAGACGCCTGGGTGTAGTAACCACGGTAACTCGGCGTAATGAAGGAGTTCGTCTAGCGTAGCGTATAGCAACGACCAAATGTTGTGTGAGACAGAGCAATATATATAGCAAGAGCCACCACACCACCTGCCATAACTACATGCTAATTGCCGAAGCTCTGCCGTAAATCCTGCCGAGAACGAACTAAAAATTTAATTTCTAATCGCTGGAGATGATTTATCCTGCGGTAGTAATGGTTCATTCCTAGTGTCAGTTAACGCTGTATTCAAGAGAACTTTTTATATAAGGTCTTCTCAAGGTCAGGCGTCTTACATAGTCTTGGTTGTGGCTTCGACTTGGGTGATTAATTATTATTTTTTTATAAGTATATTTACCATCGTTGAGTTTTTTTTCTGAAGAAGATTTGTTGTTGTTGTGATTTTAATGTTTTAGACTATTTATGTGCGTATGACTAATCCCAAGGTGCTCAGGGGGGTAATAACATAAAGTGGGATAATGTGTGTAATGTGAGTGATAAGAATGTATTCACCCTGGGGTCACTCCTCTACTGTACCACAATCCCTATGAAAGTTTTTGGGGGAGAAGATGAGCCACAGTCGTACAACCCGGCACCAGCGCCTCCCCCAGCACACAGCGAGGAGGCTTACCTGGGTCCCAGCACTTCGTTATACCTGCCATATACTCTTTATTAGGGTTGCCATGCGTCCGTATTTTCCCGGACGTGTCCTCCATTTAGGTCTCGACATCTTCATCCGGAAGGAATTTTTAAAATTCTTCAAAAGTCCGGAATTTCAGCTTCCATCATTTTCTCCACGGAAAAAAACATGAAACTGTAATGACGGGAGAGAGAGAGAGAGAGGGAAGGTGGAAACCGCAGAGATCTCGTTCACTTTACGTCAGCTGATAAGTCACTTGTACGCCTGTACGGTGTTGTCAACTTAGCTGTCAAATATTTGATTGATAAGGGGGTAGAAGTTGATGAAGTGTTTTGACCAAGATAGTAACCTGAAGCAGTTTGTGGAAAATTACAAGAGTGATGAAGAATTTCGTAATCTGCCAACACATAAAAAGTGGACCAGATACTTTGAAAAATCAAAGAACATTGAATGCCACTCAGAATTGCTAAGAATTGCACAATTCTTCTTTGCTATATCATCTCACAATGCAAATGTAGAAAGAGTTTTTTCACTGATGCAAAGTCAATGGACAAAGGAAAGGAACAAATTGAGTGTTGAAACAATGAAAAGCATTCTGGCTGTACAGTACAACTTCCGAGAAACACCTTGCAGTGACTTCTATACCTTTCTAAAGAGCAATCAGCCAATACTGAAAAAGATCCGATCTACAGAAAAGTATGCATGGGCACATCGTCACACACCCAGTGGGGGAAGAAGACTGCAGCTAAGGGAATAAAGATGTTCAGCCTTAAGCAAAGGTAATTTTTTTTTAAAGATTTCTATACCATGTATGTTGTATATTAGCCTGTGTGTGCCGGCCGTGGGGGAGGGGGGATGTCTTCGGGAGCGTCCTCTTTTTTTAATGTTCAGATATGGCAACCCTACGCTTTATAAAATTTTCATATATCGCTATACGACCCCTTCCTTCTAGTCCGTGGAACTGTCGGGGAACACCATTAATCATAACTCGACTCAATCCTATCAGATGTGATACCAGCAGAGGGACTAGCCGGCCCTCCAGCCTTCCCCAGCACAACGTTCCATGCTACAATGTTTCGTCCACCGCTGAGCTCTGGCGCTTACCCATTACTATCCCTAACCTTTAAACCAATTTAAATATATCATTCCTCAGCTCAAGGAATGATAATGGATAATTGACGCGTCTTTACTACGAGTCTTATTTATGCCTGAACATACCTCAACTCTCGCCAGCACACGGAAATAAAGGCGATAATTGTACAGCTTGTCTCCCCGCTACACAAAATTGAAATTCATCATGTCCGCCCTCCCCCCCCCCTCCTTCCCTCTTATTTTTTAACGAATATAGATTCCTAGTCCGGTGTTTATGAACTCTTTCTCTCTACATTAGGGGAAGGCTCTCACACACACACTAGGTGGCAGAGGCACTCGTCGTTAAAGTGTTATTTCTTCTTTATCATCCGCACTGTCTTATACGCGATCTTCACTATATACTAAGGCGAGGGTTATTGGTGCGATGGTGGACGGTGTTATGGTGTTATGGTAGATGGTGTTATGGTAGATCGTGTTATGTTAAGGTAGATAGTGTTATGTTATGGTAGATAGTGTTATGTTATGGTAGATAGAGTAATGTTATGGAGGATGGTGTTATGTTATGGTAGATAGTGTTATGGTGTTATGGTAGATAGTGTTATGTTATGGTAGATAGTGTTATGTTATGGTAGATAGTGTTATGTTATGGTAGATAGTGTTATGTTATGGTGGATAGTGTTATGTTATGGTAGATGGTGTTATGTTATGGTAGCTAGTGTTATGTTATGGTAGATAGTGTTATGTTATGGTAGATAGTGTTATGTTATGGTGGATAGATGTGTATGATGGTAGATAGTGTTATGTTATGGTAGATAGTGTTATGTTAGGTGATAATGTTATGGTTATGTTGGTGTTATGTTATGGTAGATGGTGTTATGTTATGGTAGATGGTGTTATGTTATGGTAGATAGTGTTATGTTATGGTAGATAGTGTTATGTTATGGTAGATAGTGTTATGTTATGGTAGATAATGTTATGCTATGGCAGATAGTTTTATGTTATGGTAGTTATTATGTTATGGTAGATAGTGTTATGTTATGGTAGAAATTGTTATGGTGTTATGGTAGATAGTGTTATGTTATGGTAGATAGTGTTATGTTATGGTAGATAGTGTTATATTATGGTAGATAGTGTTATGCTATGGTAGATAGTGTTATGTTATGGTAGATAGTGTTATGTTATGGAAGATAGTGTTATGTTATGGTAGATGGTGTTATGTTATGGTAGATAATTTTATGGTGTTATGGTAGATAGTGTTATGTTATGGTAGATCGTGTTATGTTATGGTAGATAGTGTTATGTTATGGTAGATAGTGTTATGTTATGGTAGATAGTGTAATGTTATGGTAGATAGTGTTATGTTATGGTAGATAGTGTTATGTTATGGTAATAGTGTTATGTTATGGTAGATGGTGTTATGTTATGGTAGCTAGTGTTATGTTATGGTAGATAGTGTTATGTTATGGTAGATAGTGTTATGTTATGGTGGATAGTGTTATGTTATGGTAGATAGTGTTATGTTATGGTGGATAGTGTTATGTTATGGTAGATGGTGTTATGTTATGGTAGCTAGTGTTATGTTATGGTAGATAGTGTTGTTATGGTAGATAGTGTTATGTTATGGTAGATAGTGTTATGTTATTGTAGATGGTGTTATGTTATTAGATAATGTTATGGTGTTATGGTAGATAGTGTTATGTTATGGTAGATAGTGTTATGTTATGGTAGATAGTGTTATGCTATGGTAGATAATGTTATGCTATGGCAGATAGTGTTATGTTATGGTAGCTAGTATTATGTTATGGTAGATAGTGTTATGTTATGGTAGAAATTGTTATGGTGTTATGGTAGATAGTGTTATGTTATGGTAGATAGTGTTATGTTATGGTAGATAGTGTTATATTATGGTAGATAGTGTTATGCTATGGTAGATAGTGTTATGTTATGGTAGATAGTGTTATGTTATGGAAGATAGTGTTATGTTATGGTAGATGGTGTTATGTTATGGTAGATAATTTATGGTGTTATGGTAGATAGTGTTATGTTATGGTAGATCGTGTTATGTTATGGTAGATAGTGTTATGTTATGGTAGATAGTGTTATGTTATGGTAGATAGTGTTATGTTATGGTAGATAGTGTTATGTTATGGTAGATAGTGTTATGTTATGGTAGATAGTGTTATGTTATGGTAGATGGTGTTATGTTATGGTAGCTAGTGTTATGTTAGGGTAGATAGTGTTATGTTATGGTAGATAGTGTTATGTTATGGTTATGTTATGTTATGGTAGATAGCGTTATGGTAGATAGTGTATGTTATGGTAGATAGCGTTGTTATGGTAGATAGTGTTATGTTATGGAGATAGTGTTATGTTATGGTAGATAGCGTTATGTTATTGTAGATGGTGTTATGTTATTAGATAATGTTGGCGGTGTTATGGTAGATAGTGCTATGTTGGCGGTAGATATGTTATGTTGGCGGCAGATAGTGTTGCGCTATGGCAGATAATGTTGGCGCTACAAGATAGTGCTGGCGTTATGGTAGCTAGGTATTATGTTATGGTAGATAGTGTTATGTTATGGTAGAAATTGTTATGGTGTTATGGTAGATAGTGTTAAGTGTTATGGTAGATAGTGTTATGTTATGGTAGATAAGTGTTATATTATGGTAGATAGTGTTATGCCATGGTAGATAGTGTTATGTTATGGTAGATAGTGTTATGTTATGGAAGATAGTGTTATGTTATGGTAGATGGTATTATGTTATGGTAGATAATTTTATGGTGTTATGGTAGATAGTGTTATGTTATGGTAGATCGTGTTATGTTATGGTAGATAGTGTTATGTTATGGTAGATAGTGTTATGTTATGGTAGATAGTGTAATGTTATGGTAGATCGTGTTATGTTATGGTAGATAGTGTTATGCTATGGTAGATAGTGTTATGTTATGGTAGATAGTGTTATGTTACGGTAGATGGTGTTATGTTATGGTAGATGGTGTTATGTTATGGTAGATAGTGTTATGGTGTTATGGTAGATAGTGTTATGTAATAGTAGATAGTGTTATGTTATGGTAGATAGTGTTATGTTATGGAAGATAGTGTTATGTTATGGTAGATGGTGTTATGTTATGGTAGATAGAGTTATGGTGTTATCGTAGATAGTGTTATGTTATGGTAGATCGTGTTATGTCATGGTAGATGGTGTTATGTTATGGTAGATGGTGTTATGTTATGGTAGATAGTGTTATGTTATGGTAGATAGTGTTATGTTATGGTAGATAGTGTTATGTTATGGTAGATAGTGTTATGTTATGGTAGATGGTGTTATGTTATAGTAGATAGTGTTATGTTATGGAAGATGGTGTTATGTTATGGTAGATGGTGTTGATATGGTAGATGGTGCTATGTTATGGTAGATAGCGTTATGGTATGGTAGATAGTGTTATGTTATGGTAGATGGTGTTATGTTATGGTAGATAGTGTTATGTTATGGTAGATGGTGTTATGTTATGGTAGCTAGTGTTATGTTATGGTAGGTAGTGTTATGTTATGGTAGATAGTGTTATGGTGTTATGGTAGATAGTGTTATGTTATGGTAGATCGTGTTATGTTATGGTAGATAGTGTTATGTTATGGTAGATAGTGTTATGCTATGGTAGAGAGTGTTATGTTATGGTAGATAGTGTTATGTTATGGAAGATAGAGTTATGTTATGGTAGATGGAGTTATGTTATTAGATAATGTTATGGTGTTATGGTAGATGGTGTTATATTATGGTAGATCGTGTTATGTTATGGTAGATAGTGCTATGTTATGGTAGATAGTGTTATGTTATGGTAGATAGTGTTATGTTATAGTAGATAATGTTATGCTATGGTAGATAGTGTTATGTTATTGTAGCTAGTATTATGTTATGGTAGATAGTGTTATGTTATGGTAGATAGTGTTATGGTGTTATGGTAGATAGTGTTATGTTATGGTAGATAGTGTTATGTTATGGTAGATAGTTTTATGTTATGGTAGATAGTGTTATGCTATAGTAGACAGTGTTATGTTATGGTAGATAGTGTTATGTTATGGAAGATAGTGTTATGTTATGGTAGATGGTGTTATGTTATGGTAGATAATTATATGGTGTTATGGTAGATAGTGTTATGTTATGGTAGATTGTGTTATGTTATGGTAGATAGTGTTATGTTATGGTAGATTGTGTTATGTTATGGTAGATTGTGTTATGTTATGGTAGATCGTGTTATGTTATGGTAGATAGTATTATGCTATGGTAGATAGTGTTATGTTATGGTAGATAGTGTTTTGTTATGGTAGATGGTGTTATGTTATGGTAGATGGTGTTATGTTATGGTAGATAGTGTTAAGGTGTTATGGTAGATAGTGTTATGTTATGGTAGATAATTTTATGGTGTTATGGTAGATAGTGTTATGTTATGGTAGATCGTGTTATGTTATGGTAGATAGTGTTATGTTATTGTAGATAGTGTTATGTTATGGTAGATAGTGTTATGTTATGGTAGATCGTGTTATGTTATGGTAGATAGTGTTATGCTATGGTAAATAGTGTTATGTTATGGTAGATAGTGTTATGTTATGGTAGATGGTGTTATGTTATGGTAGATGGTGTTATGTTATGATAGATAGTGTTATGGTGTTATGGAAGATAGTGTTATGTTATGGTAGATAGTGTTATGTTATGGTAGATAGTGTTATGCTATGGTAGATAGTGTTATGTTATGGTAGATAGTGTTATGTTATGGAAGATAGTGTTATGTTATGGTAGATGGTGTTATGTTATGGTAGATAGTGTTATGGTGTTATGGTAGATGGTGTTGTGTTATGGTAGATCGTGTTATGTCATGGTAGATGGTGTTATGTTATAGTAGATGGTGTTATGTTATGGTAGATAGTGTTATGTTATGGTAGATAGTGTTATGTTATGGTAGATAGTGTTATGTTATGGTAGATAGTGTTATGTTATGGTAGATGGTGTTATGTTATGGTAGATTGTGTTATGTTATGGTAGATGGTGTTATGTTATGGTAGATGGTGTTATGTTATGGTAGATGGTGTTATGTTATGGTAGATAGCGTTATGTTATGGTAGATAGTGTTATGTTATGGTAGATGGTGTTATGTTATGGTAGATAGTGTTATGTTATGGTAGATGGTGTTATGTTATGGTAGCTGGTGGTATGTTATGGTAGATAGTGTTATGTTATGGTAGATAGTGTTATGTTATGGTAGATAGTGTTTTGTTATGGTAGATAGCGTTATGTTATGGTAGATAGTGCTATGTTATGGTAGATGGTGTTATGTTATTAGATAATGTTATGGTGTTATGGTAGATAGTGTTATGTTATGGTAGATCGTGTTATGGTGTTATGGTAGATAGTGTTATGTTATGGTAGATCGTGTTATGTTATGGTAGATAGTGTTATGTTATGGTAGATAGTGTTATGTTATGGTAGATGGTGTTATGTTATGGTAGATAGTGTTATGCTATGGTAGATAGTGTTATGTTATGGTAGATAGTGTTATGTTATGGTAAATGGTGTTATGTTATGGTAGATGGTGTTATGTTATGGTAGATAGTGTTATG